>NW_026973797.1:80000-130000 GCF_035594125.1 Scylla paramamosain | reverse complement strand
AAATGAAATCGGCAAATAATCATTAAATACATGAGAAAAAAAAAAAGCGTCACACAATTGGTTATATTGTCGTTTACCACAAAACATCAATCATGATCACAGTGTAACATTTATCTTTCATTTATATCTAATTCACAAAACCAGAACCTCCCCTTCGAAAAAATAAAAACATTTACTTCAGAATAATTACTTTTCTTATCTGAATATTTGCGTCAGTGTTCCGAAATTGACAAATATTACTGAGAGTTTGGTGGACTCAACACTGAGGGAATTACCGTGTTGAGGGTCGCATAATCGCCGCTCTGATGTAGTCCTTCTCATTTGGGGCACATTAGGAAACTCTCGGCACATTATCAATATGTGCTAACGATTCTTAACACAGGAAAAACAAGTAAGTGAAACCTCACCTGCAGTTAATATCAAGACTCTTCAAAATTTTTCCTTTGTTTATCTTCACTTAAAATTTCTATATAGGCAATTTTCATGTTTATAGAAACAAAAAGACTCGCTACTATGTTGTACTTTCTCTAACACACACACACACACACACACACACACACACACACACACACACACACACACACACACACACACAGAAGGCATCATGAGACACTGCATGACGTGGCGATGATGTGAAGTCCACACTGTATAACCAGCAAGCAAGCAAGAAATGACTAGAAGATAAAATCAATTTATTTCAAATAACAAAGCTGCTCCAAAGATAAAGAAAAAAATAATATAAATAATAATTGAATAGAAATATCAAATATACGAATAATTCGAGTATTTTTTAGAAAATCGTCTTTTGTTATTATAAAAATTCTTTCTTCTACCGCATATTTAAATTTCTCAACCTTATCTGCTCCGTCCCAAACCCTCAAGCTCTTCTTCTTCTTCTTCTTCTTCTTCTTCTTCTTCTTCTTCTTCTTCTTCTTCTTCTTTTTTTTCTTCCTCCTCCTCCTCCTCCTTTTCCTTCTCCTTTTCCTCCTCCTTCTCCTCGTCTTCGTCGTCCTCCTCCTCCTCCTCCTCCTCCTCCTCCTCCTCCTCCTTTTCTAATACAACCACTGCTGCTGCTGCTGCTAGCACCGCCACCACCACCTTTTTCCTTCTACTTCTCCCTGCCATCCCCCACCTTTTGAAACTTCCAGTACAGATATGATTTTTTGTAGATTTTTCTATCCCTGCTGCGGCGGGAGAGAGTGCCGAGCTGTTGAAAATGTGATGAAAAAATGTGTACCTGTGAACCTGCAGATTGTGAGTGACCGGAGAGAGAGAGAGAGAGAGAGAGAGAGAGAGAGAGAGAGAGAGAGAGAGAGAGAGAGAGAGAGAGAGAGAGAGAGAGAGAGAGAGAGAGAGAGACTACGTAATTAGTTTTGTAGTCCCTGAATGTAACGGGAGCAAAGGGAACAAAAACGGAATAAACATGAACAGTAGGAACACATAAGAAAAGGAGAAATTAGGATTACAAGGAGGAGGATGAGGAGCAAGTCAACGAAAGAAGAACATATAGGAATAAATAAGAATAAACAGGAAGAGCAGACACCAGGATTATGAAAGAGGAGAAAAGAATGGGAAATACATATGAATAATAGGAATACATGGGAAGAGTATAACAGAGGAAGAGCGGATACTAAGATTAGAAGATAAACAAAAAATAAATACATAAATAAGTGGCAATAAATATGAGGGGCAGATAATAAGGTGGAGAAAAATGGGAAGCACGTAGGAATAAGTAGGAATACATGGACAGAGCAGGTGCCAAGATTAGAGGGAAAAGAGTGTGAAATACATAGGAATGAATACGTAATAATACATATAAGGAGAAGATATTATGATACGACGAGAAAAGAAAATTGTAGAAGAAAAATAAGGGGAATCTTGAAAGAAGAGAAGAAAAGAAGAGGTTGGAAGAGAGAAAAAAAAGATTGAAATAACGATGATATATGAAGATAGGGAAGAATGTAAAAAAAAAAAAAAGGAGATGAAAAAGAAATGATGATTATACAGGTATGCATTAAAGATACATGAGAAGAACTGATACCATGACAGAAGAAGGGAGGGAATACATAATAATACATAAAACATATACATAAATCACAATGACGTAACAAAAGAGAACGGATAATAAGAAAAAAATATATATATAGCAATACACAGAAAAAAAATACCTTGACAAGAGGAGGGAGAAAGATGAAGAAAAGGAAAATACATAGATACCTAGAAATACATGCAAAGAAGAAATAACAGATATCTACTGAACTAAGAGATACTGACAAAAAAAAAAGTGTGAGGGAGAAAAGGACGGAGTACAGCACGGTGGAGGAGGAAGTGAAGAAGGAGGAGGAGGAGGAGGAGGAGGAGGAGGGGGAGGAGGTGGAAGTAGTGGTGGTGGCGGGAAGGGGTGAGAGTAGCAGGAACCGTGATAGGTCAAGAGATAAAGCAACACAAAACAAGGTAATATCCAGCGTACAATGGCATGAAAAGAAGCAACAATAAACTCGATTGCCAAGAGTAACAGTGAAAACGAAAGGGAGAGAAAGGTCGCATCTTTTTCCGTTGTGATATTGTGAATAATATATGCGTGCCTTATATTGTAAGTCACTGCTTACTGTTAAGAACACACTGCGCTGTACAGGGAATAAATCATCGTCAACATCGGACACAGAAACCAGACAAAAAATTAGTGTCAAAAAGCATAAGTAAAGCCAAAAAAAAAAAAAAGAAGAAAATAAAGAAATACATGAAAGTAAAAAAAAATAAATAAATAAAAAAAAAATAAAAAAGTCTAGTATTCTGAAACGCGTTGCTCTCTCATAAGGAATATTTTTTAGTCATCATTAATATTATTTTTTTTTTCAGTTTTTCCTCAATTAATGATGAAAAAACCTTATTTTTTTTTTACCACTGGAATCATGAAAACGTTCTTGAAGACTTTAACAACACCCAATGAAGCTAAAATTCATCAAGATAAGACGAATGTCTTTCTCTCTTCCCTCTCCCTTCCTTCCATCTCTCATTCTTCATCTCCCGCCCCTTCTTCCTTCCTCCCTCCCTCCTTCCCTTCCCCTCCCACGTCCCTCCCGCTTGCCTCCCTCCATCACGTTGCAGACCTTCAATCACTCAGAGTTAATCCATCACATCTACTCTCCTGCTTCTTCTCTTTTTCCCTCTTCCCCGTTCTCTCCTTCCATGTTTCCATTCATCCACCAAGCCACTCACGCCTCTATTCCTCCTTTCCTTGCCTTTATCTTCCTCCTTGTAGTTCTGTAGAGTGTGGTCTACAGAGCTACAAGCATGCATCGCTCATTTACGAATAAAAATGATAAACAAAACTACTTATTCCATTGCTAGGGAAGAATGAAAACTGCAACACAAATTTTCCATTAAAGGAGAGAAAAAGGCGTGAAGAAAATATGATAAAAAGAAAAAAAGAGCTGAAATATTGCATGACTTATGTACGAATATGAGAGAAAATGCATAATCTATCAGAAAGAAGAAAAAAAGACTGTGATCTAACTTCGAATAAAGGAAGGAAACTCATCAATTCCGTTAATTGTCAAGTGTGAACAAAGAAAAAGGATGGCGAGTCCTGCGTGGGATCATGAAAGGCCCTTGATGTGCCGGGGACGTGAAGGACGCCCCCCACACGAAGGAAAGGAGCACAAGAACCCCGGAAAACCTTTATGAAAATTTGGGGAAAACTTTGGAGCCAGTCTGAAACAAATAAAAGTTATAGGGACTCACTAAGAGAGAGAGAGAGAGGAAACGAGCAGAAGGTGTTAGGAAGTCTGCGGAAAGTTAGTGCGGGGATCCAGTGTAGAATAAAGATATCTATGGGGATTTTGGGCGTAGGCTCAGTCAGGGGGTATTTGGGGGAGAGTGTAGGGGAAATATACCAAAGTGTAATGAGCTTTGGGGAAAAGTTTACGAGGAGTTAAGGAAAGTTCAAGGGAAATCACAGAGTTTATGGGTCTTAGGGGAAGGTATTTAGTGGGAAGAGGAATTGCGAGGCTCAAGAGGGATGAAGAAGAGTACCACAGAGAGGAGGAGGCTGGAGGAGGCAAGACAAGAGAGAGAGGAAAACGATAGAATAATTGGGTGGAACATCGCGAGAAGAGAGAGAAAAAAAAGTGGGCAGAAAAAATAAAAGAAAGAAAAAGTTTATTAGCGAATGATAAATAAAAATATGGAATAATGTAAAAGAAAACAAATGAACGTGAAAAAAAAGATGAAGAGAAGATGAAAAAAATAAGACAAAACCTGAAGAGAAGAAAGGAAAGAGAAGGAGAAGACGGGAAGAAGATGGAAGAGGTTGAAGTAATGATAACGTGTGGGTTAATGTGTGGGTTAACGAGCTTCAAAGAGAGTGACACCAACACGGATAGCCTCCAACACGCTGCGGTCCAGGCATGACTCACGGATCACCTACTGGGAGGTCAGTGTGTTGAGGTTGTGAGTGTGTGTTGCCGCGTCAGGCTTTCTACCGCAGGGGTCTTGGCAAGAAGTGGGGCCACACAAGGAAATGAAATCACAAGCTAGGAAACTTTATGTTGAAATAATACAGCGGTCGTGACTGACTGTTGTGACTTCCTTGTCACTGTTTGTGTGCTTTGTGGCGGACAGGAGAGAGAGAGAGAGAGAGAGAGAGAGAGAGAGAGAGAGAGAGAGAGAGAGAGAGAGAGAGAGAGAGAGAGAGAGAGAGAGAGAGAGAGAGAGAGAGAGAGAGAGAGAGAGAGAGAGAGAGAGAGAGAGAGAGAGAATTTCTCGCTGTGCATTTAGCATGTGTGTGTGTGTGTTAGCATGTGTGTGTGTGTGTGTGTGTGTGTGTGTGTGTGTGTGTGTGTGTGTGTGTTATACTCGATATACTTCAACGTAACAATACATAATATTTTCCTTTAATTACTTTGAATGGCAAGTTATTTTCTTTTATACTTCCGTTCTCTACTACCACCACCACCACCTCCATCTTCCCCTCTCAGCTTCCATCCCACCTCAGCACGTATTTTCCCGCTCCCATTCAAGACGCACATGATAGATGGCACCCCCCTGCGCCGCGTCCTTGGTCCTCGCCAGCCTCGCACACTGACAGCCTCCAACATTACCTAATTCGGTGCAGAGACTGGCTGCGTTCAGGCCTTCCCTTCACTAGATATATGTGTTTATTGTTCATTCCTTACTAATCACAATAGTAGTCTCTAACTCACTCACTTCTGCTGACAATTATCGTACTTTATGCATTCGCCAACTGTTAGTCAGAATAAAAATATGACTACAGTGGATGATTAAACAGTCTACCCAGATCTACGACAATAACTTATTCTTGTCACTTATTTGGGTTCGAAGTAGTACATGACTAATGACACACACGCGCACGTACACACACACACACACACACACACACACACACACACACACACACACACACACACACACACGCGCACGTACACACACACACACACACACACACACACACACACACACTGAAATTCCCTCCATACTTCTGCATTTCCTATTCCCTTGACATGAACTGTTTCAAAAGGGAGGTTTCAAGATACTTATTCTTAAATTTTGGATAACGCTTTTTTCCTATTCCAGAGTCCCCTCTTACATAACATACACACACACACACACACACACACACACACACACACACACACACACCGACCTACTTAACAGCTAATCAGAAGGAAGACAACAAAACACAAACACACAGAACTTACGTGCTCATCATCATCTCATCTCCTTTCAATTCAATTTACACAAACTGAATATTCTTAAGCACTCTCATTTACATATGTCGCATTTTTTTTTCCGCTATCTCTTTTCCTTCCTCTACTGGCATCTCTAGGTATTCATTCCTTTCCTTGTACATAACACTCATTAAAATGGAGATCTCTGCAAAAGGGAAGAGGGTCAGAATGTGCTCCACTTTGGAAGTTAAGTAGTCAAAGAATTTCTTATAATCAGAGGAGTTAGGTGAGAGGTATACAGCACAGATAAATTTAGTATGAGAGTGACTCTGTAGTCGTAGCCAGATGGTGGAAAACTCGGAAGATTCAAGAGTGTGGGCACGAGAGCAGGTTAAGTCATTGCGCACATAAACGCAGCATCCAGCTTTGGATCGAAAATGAGGATAGAGAAAGTAGGAGGATAGAGGATAGAGAAGAGCCAGTAGGCTTATGGACCTGATGGGGTCCCTCCTATTGTTCTCCGAAACTGTGCCTCCGTGCTTGCACCTTGCCTAGTCAAACTCTTTCAGCTCTGTCTGTCAACATCTACCTTTCCTTCTTGCTGGAAGTTTGCCCACATTCAACCTGTTCCTAAAAAGGGTGACCGTTCTAATCCCTCAAACTACCGTCCTATTGCTTTAATTTCCTGCTTATCTAAAGTTTTTGAATCTATCCTCAACAGGAAGATTCTTAAACATCTATCACTTCACAACCTTCTATCTGATCGCCAGTATGGGTTCCGTCAAGGCCGCTCTACTGGTGATCTTCTGGCTTTGATTATTGATGATGCTGTTTGCAATCACCACATATTGAGGCATTATTCATAAAAGTCTTAAAAACAATTAAATTTATAATTGGTATGGTATATAGACTCCCAACTCAACATTCACTGATTTTCTTGAGTCTATGGAAGAAATTTTACAAGTATTATCGAATTTAAAGATGAAATGTTATGTAATGGGGGATTCTAATGTCAATTTGTTACATATCAATGAAAATGCCACAACATACATTAACATGTTTCAATGTTACAGCTTCTCTCAAATAATTATAAAACCAACTAGAGTGACTGACAGGTCTGCCACTTTAATAGGTCACATTTGGACAAATGACATGCAAAATTATGTACACGTCCAGGGACAAAATATGGAGGAAATGGTTAATACTTTAAATCATCAATTAATTAAGGTATCTGACTGGATAACTAGCAACGTGTCTAAAACTTTCTAGATGATGTCTTTTCTGACAAACGTAAATGAAGTTGATATTAATATAAAGATAAAACACAATTCCTTGAGTAAAGTTAATTGCATAAAATTTCTTTGCTTAATAATAGATGATAGATTAACATGAAAACAACACCTACATCAACTCTGTAGTAAATTGTCACAAATAACTGGTGTCTTGTACAAAATTACAAACAATATAACTGTCCAATGTCTGAAATTAATATATATGTCTACTGTTTATCCACATGTAATAAACTGTTCGGCAATTTCAGGGGGAGCTTTTAAAACACTCTTAGATGGGTTATTTGTTGCGCACAAAAAAATAACGAGAGTAATGTTTCATAGAAAAAAACGGTACGATCATACTAATCCTCTATTTTGTGAACACAACCTTTTGAAAGTCCCCGATATAATATTCTTGCAAACTTGTATATTTCTTTTCAAATCAATTTACATATATCCCAATAATACATCTTATAAATTACTATCCAATAATATTAATAACAATAGAAGGCCAGATGACCTCAAACTTCCTCTCTGTAGGACTGTCCACGAACAGAGAAGTGTGAGTGTGCGCGGCGTCAGGGAGTGGAACAGCCTCCCGCACGATATTAAATCACTAACCTCTATCAATTTGTTTAAAAGCAAAGTGAAATGTTTCTTACTTCTAAACTATGAATGTTAACCATAGCAATGTCTGTGAATCATGTGCTGTTATGTGTTGATACACAGACACACATGTCAGGTGTGCACATCTTGTGGACGTGTGTATGTACATCACCAACAATGATATCATTAATAGAAAACTTTGGCTAATATAACATATGTTACGGCAAAGTATGTATGTAACCATGCATACATTTGTTATGTATGTATGTGAGTATGTGTATGTATGTGCACAGGTTTGTATGTGGCCATGTGTGTGTGTGTGTGTGTGTGTGTGTGTGTGTGTGTGTGTGTGTGTGTGTGTGTGTGTGTGTGTGCGTGTATTGTGTGCCCGCATGTATGCATCATGCTGTACGTATGTTCGCATACAGGTTGCATATGTGTGAGTGTGTGTGTCTGTGCATGTACATATGAATGTGTGTATGTATGCAGTTATATGTTGTGGTATGTATGTTTGTGGGTATCTATGTAAGTGTGTCTACCTGTGTTTGTGTTCGCGAAGTTCACGTATGTGAACATATATGTGGCACAGTATAGCATACTATACACTCCATCACTCATTATTGTGTCATGTGCTGCAAACAACAAAACAAGTAGTCTATTATTACCTCTATCATGTGCAAAATGGCGGCTCAAATAGGAACAAGTCAGGGTGTAAACATTTGCGCTACTTGTGTCATTCTTTATTCAGGTCTGTATAAAAGCTTCGGCTTGATGGACCTGGCCTTACGTATTGAACTGTGTATGAAATGCAGAAATGCATTAATGTTACAAAAGGCAAACAAAATATATCAATCAATCAATATCAATCAACCTCTCTCTCTCTCTCTCTCTCTCTCTCTCTCTCTCTCTCTCTCTCTCTCTCTCTCTCTCTCTCTCTCTCTCTCTCTCTCTCTCTCTCTCTCTCTCAGGCGGTCTGTTCACCACCATCCTACTTTTCGCCACTCAGCCAAAACTGAACCAAGGTACATTTTTAATTTCATGAGAACTAGGATGGGAGGAAAAAGCAGTCGACTGTCAGTGGAGGCACGGCTGAGCCTCCTGGGCGAGTGTGGCGTGGACGCCGTGAGGCTGTCCCGCCCCCGCTCGGGGGGCTGCTGTGGGAGGGGGAGGCGCTCTCTGGCCTCCTTTACCTTCCGGCAAGGGGCCGAGGGGGGGGGCGAAGCCCCTCGTGTCGGATCAGGCGGCCAGCCTGAATATGGACAAGCTGGCCGCCTTGGACCAGGAGACACCCATCAGGGTGCACTGCCTGGCAGGAGGCGCAACAGTCTTCTGTCAGGACCTGCCCCTGAGGGACCTCCTGGCCGGACTGAAGTACACTACGGCGGGGCGTCACGCCGTTTTGTACTTCAGCCTGGCCGGAGGTCTGGGTGTCCACGGGGGGCAGGGGCAGGGCTGCCCCGTGCTCTTTTGCAACAGCAAGAGAGTGGGCAGCCGCCCCAAGCCCCCCCAAGAGGACCAGGCTGTCCGCGTCCCAGAGGCGGGGCAGGAGGCCGGCCCCGCCCCAGAGGCTGGCCAGGTGGTGGTGGCCAGCCCGGGGCACGAGGCCGGCCACGCCCCTGAGGCTGGCCAGGTGGTGGCGGCCAGCCCAGGGCACGAGGCCTGCCCCGCCCCAGAGGCTGGCCAGGTGGTGGCGGCCAGCCTGGGACACGAGGTCGGCCCCTCCCCTGAGGCTGGCCAGGTGGTGGCGGCCAGCCCGGGGAAGGGGGCCGGACCCGCCCCTGAGGCTGGCCAGGTGGTGGCGGCCAGCCCGGGGAAGGATAGCCTGGGCCTGTGGGTCTCGGCCCCCAGTCCGGAGGAGGGGCAAAAGGAGGCCAGGAGCGCCACGACCCCCGCGGAGGACGAGGGAGCGGGGCTCGTCCTCCGAGGAGTGGGGAAGGGAGTGGTGGCCCCTTCCCCCCCACCACAGCGCCAACTCCCCCAGCCAGGGAAGGCTCGCCAGGGGAGGGGCAGGGCTGGAAGCAGGTTGTCCCACGGCCTGTGGGACAACCTGCTCGCCATTGCACAGACCCTGTCCCTCACCCTGGTGGTGTACTCCGCCCTGCTGGAGTACTTCCCTGACTGAGGGGGGCAGCCGGCCCCACAGGGCAGTCGGCTGCCCGGGGAGGGGGAGGGGGAGGGGGAGGGGATAGGTTAGGTGGGAGGGGGGAGGGGGAGGGGGAGGGGATAGGATAGGTGGGAGGGGGGAGGGGGGAGGGAAGACAGCCGGGAGGGGGGAGGGAGTGCTGTCTTGGGAGGGGGGAGGGGGGAAAGGGGTAGGTTAGGTTAGAATAGGTTAGGTTAGGTTAGGTTAGGTTAGGTTAGGTTAGGTTAGGTAGTTAGGTTAAGTTAGGTTAGGTTAGGGTTAGGGTAGGTTAGGTTAGGTTAGATTAGGTTAGGGGTAGGTTAGGTTAGTAGTTTAGGTTAGGTTAGGTAGGTTAGATTAGGTTAGGGTAGGTTAGGGTAGGGTAGGGTAGGGTAGGGTAGGGTAGGGTAGGGTAGGTTAGGTTAGGTTAGGTTAGATTAGGTTAGATTAGGTTAGGTTAGGTTAGGTTAGGTTAGATTAGGTTAGGTTAGGTTAGGTTAGGTTAGGTTAGTTAGATTAGATTAGGTTAGGTTAGGTTAGGTTAGATTAGATTAGGATAGGTTAGGTTAGGTTAGATTAGATTAAGCTATCAGGACAAGTAAATAACAACACCGCCGTGTGCGGCGGCCATCATGTGAGCAATGCACGTATTTTCGTGACCACCTGCTGCCTTGGCAGAGACAGAGCGAGAGAGAGGGAATCACGTTTTTTGCATGCCAGTTTTCCTTTGTTTCTTCTTCGCATATTTTATTATTCGCATATTTATTACCAAATTACTCGAGAATGAGCCTAATTGGAAGCTAAGGGAAAATAAACTGAATGATCGAAGTATGGGAACATTAATATACGTACTTGAAAATGTACCTTATGGAAAGTATAGGAAAATTAACCGTATGATCGAAGTAGGGGAAAATAAATAAAGCTACCCGAAAAACAACCTCATTGAAAGTTATAGGAAAATAAACCGTATGATCGAAGTATTGGAAAATAAACCTTATAGCAAAGGAAGTGGGAGCAAAACGTCTCTCTCTCTCTCCTTCAATTAGAGAGAGAGAGAGAGAGAGAGAGAGAGAGAGAGAGAGAGAGAGAGAGAGAGAGAGAGAGAGGAGCGAGAGAGAGAGAGAGAGAGAGAGAGCGCATACCTTGATTTATGCCTCGTTAGTCAGGTGATTTGATGCATCTCTATTCTGTCCACCTCCCTAATCTCCATCTCTCTCTCTCTCTCTCTCTCTCTCTCTCTCTCTCTCTCTCTCTCTCTCTCTCTCTCTCTCTCTTAGTGTTGGGGTAAAGTTAAAAGCAAAGACGGCAGGCGGCATCCCTCTTCATCTCCCTCACTTGATTAATGCTAATTGGACCTTAACTTAAACTCGCGGCCAGGTGTACTCTGACCAAGAGATAAGCTCACTACTCAAAAAAAATCCTCCCCACCTTCTCCTCCTCCTCCTCCTCCTCCTCCCCACGCCCCTCCCCTCACTCATTACCATCCTTCAGCGGCCTGGAATGCGCGCACCTAAATCAGCGTGAGTGGACATCGGTGGGCTGCGGGGAAAGTTGCTAGAGGCTTGCTGCAGGAGGGCGGAAGGGATGAGGGGCGCGGGGTAGTGGTGAGAAAGAAAGGAGTGTAGGCATGATGAGTTTGGTTGTAAAATTGTGAAAAGAAAGAAAGGAATACGGATAATGAAATATTAGTTAAAACAAAAATAGAAAAAAATGAATAAAAAGGTACAAGGATGAAAAATAACGAAATCTGAAAAAAAAGGAAGCAAATGTGGAAAAATGGAATAGCACTGTGAGTGAAGCATGACAGTGATTCCCCGCGTGGTAATTCGCATTAATTAGTGGAAGGTGTTACACAATTCTGTCTAAAACACGTCTGCTTGGAAAAAATACATATTCTCTCTCTCTCTCTCTCTCTCTCTCTCTCTCTCTCTCTCTCTCTCTCTCTCTCTCTCTCTCTCTCTCTCTCTCTTCCTCTCTCTCTCTCTCTTCTTCCCCTCTCTCTCTCTCTCTCTCTCTCTCTCTCTCTCTCTCTCTCTCTCTCTCCTCTCCTCTCTCTCTCTCTCTCTCTCTCTCTCTCCTGCGTGGCCAGATAAGCTGTAGCCAGTATCACTTTACTAAAACACTTGTTACGCAGCCTGGAATGTTCAGGAGCTCATCACGAGGCAACACAACTAGCGAGGCAAGGAGAGAGGCAAGGACGGACAGACCAGACGGACGGACGAACGGAGGGAGGGAGGGAGGGAGGGAGGGAGGGAGTCTGGAGTGTAATAGGCTGATGTACTATTCATGCCTAGACGCTCGGGGACTGCTCCTGCTGTTGCCGTGAAATTCTCCGCCACACCAATATTATTACCCCAATATGACCCCCTTCAATTATGTTGTTGTTGTTATTGTTGTTGTTCTCTCTCTGTGTGTGTGTGTGTGTGTGTGTGTGTGTGTGTGTGTGTGTGTGTGTGTGTGTGTGTGTGTGTGTGTTTCATAACAATTTGACATGGCAGGATGCAAAACGTTTCTCAGTAATGAGCGTGTTCACATCCTTCTTCCCGCCACGAAAAAAATAGAACACCTAAGACGCCACGGCAGTGAGAGAGAGAGAGAGAGAGAGAGAGAGAGGAGAGAGAGAGAGAGAGAGAGAGAGAGAGAGAGAGAGACAGAGAGAGAGAGAGAGAGAGAGAACACTTCTACGTTCTCATGTCGTCATGTTGCACAAGTTATTCAAGAGTGGCATTCACTAATTCACCAGCACGACCTGTCAGTACACCGAGCACACGCTTCCTGGAAAATGCTGCAAATCCTTCCCATGATACTACGTGTTTATGAAAAGCAATGCTTCTCATCAGCAGCAGCCCCTTGCTTTCAGATTCATGGGGTGAGTTTGCATTAACTGCTTCTCCCGAGCGGACGTGTTTCCATTACTTCATATCTAACTCAAGCAGTCTCCACCAATATGTTAACACTTTGCCTAATTTGTGGTTCATGTTCCTTCATTACTTTCATCGAGCAACTGTCGCCACACAGTGAAATGCTCTCGTCGTTAAATGCAAGGTTTTCATTACATTTCACATTATTCTAACCTTTAACAGAGAGAGAGAGAGAGAGAGAGAAAAAGAGAGAGAGAATGATGAAGCGAACAGCCTTGCCTTGGGCCTGTTCAACACTGCCGCGTGGCTGGCTGGCTGTGTTGTGTGATCCGTGTATGTATTAGCGCGTCTGGCGCGACACGTTTCGCTTATATACTAGTTTATAGCCGTGCCTGTGACTGCAGGAGGTCCACGCCACACGCCGTGTTCGTTTGTATATGAAACTGCAATGGTTTAGTTTTTACGAGCACATCAAAGAGCCGCACGTCTCATTAAGTGTTTTTACAGCGGACCGCTTGCAAGGGAGGATTGCTTGTTTACAGCAAGTAATTTAATTAAAGATTCATGTTATACCTTCACTGTTTTAATTAAATCATGGTCATAAGAGTTGAGGGTAATGAGCAGCATGTACGTAGCTCTTTGTGTGACGCTCGGTGAGACATGCAACACTGTCTGTCTGTCGGTCTGTCTGTCTGTCGGTAGTGGGAGTTAACACGATACTTGGGAACACTGCGCCGACTCCTTAAGCAGTCAAGGCCTAAGTGAAACACGGGATTCATTGTCCGAAGCACCAACGACACGAGATGGCAACCCAAACACACACACACACACACACACACGTGGTAATGGCTCTCCCGCCCACCTCATCTCAGCAAATGTTTGTTGGCAGTTTTCCACATTAATAGGCCGCAATTTTCCTTAAGTAAAGTCGTCTTGGTCTCGTTCGGAGTAAATTACCATCATCACAGTAGTTTGTAGTTTATTTTTTCATCCAACACTCTCAGACTTCCCCACACGTCATATTGGCAATTCTCTCCTTCCCCCACCATTCTCTCTCTCTCTCTCTCTCTGCCGTCAACCACAACGTGCACACCTTCCCTCCTCTCCTCACCTCAGACTCTGTTGACTGATAACTAACGTGCTTAATTTCCCATTGGTTTGTACCGGAACTCCGCCAGTCCCTACGCACCACAGATGACAACTCTGCTAACGCCTGTCAGCCTCCAGTGATCCCTCGTTACAAACTTTTCTGGACCCTGACCGGAGGAGGCAATGAGTGTTGTTCTGTCTGCCTGCCTGGCCGTGAATAGGCTAGTGAGTTGCCCGCTAGGTATCCTTACAGACCTCAGACCTTGCCGTATTGCTCGAAATTAAACCAAGTACTGCTAGTTAATTCAGACGGGTCGCAATTACTATGGACTCGCGGAAGACCAAAGCTTTTCCGCTCGAATCAAGGTCTTAACGAAGGCGATGAAACACCTCCACCGAACCCAAGTGAAGGCGAGCAGACGGAGTGGCGGGCAGGAGTGGTGGGTCAGTGGCTTCTTACCTTGACCTCCGTGAACACAGGTGACGGCACACTTACCTGCAAAGAAAAGGGATTATCAGCACGGTTGTTATATTCTACCTGAGTACAGCCTTACTGTATTTTTTTTTTATGTGTGCATATTTGTTACATTAAGAGTGTCGAGCTGATGACGAGCCAGCTTTGACTTAAATAAAGCGTAGAAATTGCAGTGAAAGGAATATGAAAAGTAACAAGTTAGACTACGGAAAGTAACAAATAAAGATCAAGGAACGTTTGTCCGCCATCTTCCTTTCCATCATCACATCCACCCTTTCAAAAAATAGCATTATAAAAGCCATACTATAACTTTTTTCCTCCCGTCAAATAAAGTCGCCATTTCCTATTTCAGTGGAGAGCCTGTGAGCTGCAAACACCACAACTTCACGGCGCCTTTGTCCCCCCTCGCCTGGCTGGTTGTCTTGCATCTCTCCGACACTCCAATTCGTGACTCAGCCTCCACTCGTCCGTGAATCCCCGATGCACCCTCACCACCACTACCTTTATCATCACCGCCCCTTCAATAGATTGGCTTCTGAGGGCAGCTCCATTGTCCCTAACCCCTCTCTGTCCGGATTACGTTGCGTCTATTTTTGTTTGTAATTATTTATTTCTATGTGTTTGTTCTGTCATTGTCTTCCTTCACACACACATACACACTCTCTCTCTCTCTCTCTCTCTCTCTCTCTCTCTCTCTCTCTCTCTCTCTCTGTATATATATATATATATATATATATATATATATATATATATATATATATATATATATATATATATATATATATACAGTATATATATATATATATATATATATATATATATATATATATATATATATATATATATATATATATATATATATATATATATATATATATGTATGCCTCCACTCCCTCAATCCCTCCCTTTTCCTCGCAGCCAAAAGGTCAATGGCATCAAGGCAAATCTAATCTTCATGTTTTGAGTTGCGGAACCTTTCAAAACCATTACTGGTGAGGCAGAGAGAGAGAGAGAGAGAGAGAGAGAGAGAGAGAGAGAGAGAGAGAGAGAGAGAGAGACAGAGAGAGAGAGAGAGAGAGAATGCGACAGGAAACAAAAAAGTAAATAAAAAAAATGAATAAATAAAAAGATATATTAATTTTAGGTCCACTTCTGTAAACATGGCGGGGCACGACACCTGAGGCGGCGTGCTAAATGGTATATATTCTGACATTTGTTTTGTCCATTTGTTTCTGTCTCATTAGGCCGCTAATGACACGCCGGTACTGAGGAGGAGGGGCGGGAGAGGGTGCGGGAGCTCAGGGAGAGAGGGGAAGGAAGGGAGGGAGGTTCACTTATTACGCTCAACACATAGCCATTAAGAGTTTCATTTGCAATCGGTAGGATAAAGAAAATAGGTACAGGTTATAGCAAATCACGGAGGCCGAGGGGGAGGTGTGTGGGTGCAGGTGGGTGGCGGACGAGGCGGGGTGGAGCTGTGCGGGTGGAGGTGGGTGGCGAGGTGAGGCGGGATGTGTGGCTGCAGGTGAGCGACAGAGAGAGAGAGAGAGAGAGAGAGAGAGAGAGAGAGAGAGAGACTATAACTGAGATGCAGGAAACTCTAAATGAAAAACAACAAGTTCTGTCGCCTTTACTAATAAGAATGTACCCTCTCTCTCTCTCTCTCTCTCTCTCTCTCTCTCTCTCTCTCTCTCTCTCTCTCTCTCTATCTCTCTTCGTGGCGGTCAGAGAGAGCTGGCTGGCACTACAATAGGCTTTGGTTGAAATGTTCCAGTTATACTCTCTAACTGCACTTAAATAACTAACTTTTCCAATATGGCAACACGTGATTGCCCAGAACACTCCCTCTACTCCCCCCTCCCCCCCTGCCTCCCCGAGTGACGGCAGGCGGAGGCACGGGCGGTGAGACGTGATGAGAGGAGTAGTGGCAGTGATGGGCGGGCCTGGTGATGTATGGAATAATGCGTGGTGTTGACAAAGAATGGGATGAGAGGTGAGTGATGGTGGTGAATACGCGTCTAACTCAAGGACAAAACAAACAAGTACACACAACACCAAACAAACAAGGAATGCAACCAAGCCTCGGGTCTCCTTCACCAGCGAACAATTGCTGTATTTCACAAGGCAACACAACAAGGGGACATTTAACAAGCACTTAGGAATAACGAATCACATGCAGCTTCTTACCTGCTATCCTGCCTATCTGCTAATTTTCTACTGGTATTCTGTCTTTTTCTTTGTTATTATTCTTCCTTCACTTTTATGTTCCCTCTCACGCCGCCTCCTGCTGCCTGATCAGCCTCGTGTGGGTGCCGCTCATACCCCCTCCTGTTCTCGTCACCTTTACTCTGCTCTCCACTATAATATTATTTTCCTCCTCCTCTCTCAAAGCTTCCTCTCTGGCCATGTCCTTTTACCTTCCTTATTTACTTCATCCCTGTCATCTCATATTCCTACTTTTCCTCTTTCCTTTCTTCCTTCGCGGCTCAGTTTTACGCTACACACATCTCATGCCTCCCTGCTCACTACAAACCTGCTGACACTTTTACTCTTGTCACAGCACGGTGGCTTTTCCTTCCTGCTTTCCTGCGTGACTCCTTTTATGTTCGCTTTTATTCCTACTTTCACACTCTTGTCTCTCCTTCCCTCCTTTACTTCCCTTTCCCTGCCTCGCCGCGGTCGCCATCAACGCTCCCTCAAGGCTCTGCCGCGGGAAACCTTAGCCTTGCCATCTCCTTTTCGCCTCCGTCATTCTCAACACACTTCGCCTTCCTCTCTAAACACACTCAGCTCGCCTCTCACACTTGTGCATGTCGTCTTCGCTCATCACCACCACTCCCTCACTCACTGTCTTCCTCACCTCACGCTAGTCCCTCTCTTCCTCCTCCTCGTCCTCCTCCTCCTCCTCCTCCTCCTCCTCCTCTTCTTCCTTCCCTATTGCTCATAAAAGTTGCCCTGTTTTCTTTACAACCCCTCGGACGAATCTTTTATTCCTGCAGCTTCATAACCACTTTCCGTCACATTCTCTCTCTCTCTCTCTCTCTCTCTCTCTCTCTCTCTCTCTCTCTCTCTCTCTCTCTCTCTCTCTCTCTCTCTCTCTCTGTCTGTCTGTCTGTCTGTCATTTTTTTTCTGATAGACACTCCAAGTTTCCTTTTTCCATTTCCAGCTGTCTCCAGCATCTATTTCCTTCAAAAGTTCTTCCCTTTCTTCGTGGCATGGAATCTTTCAAGCTCACCAGAGTTTCCTTAAAGTTTCCCAGGTTGGTTTCCTTCAACACTTCCCGCCACAAGACAAAAATACGGATCTTCAAATTCTTGAGGATATTTCGCAGCCAAAGTTACACATTTCCTAAGAAAAAGTTGTCCTCTACTTCACAGCATCTTTTTCTTCTTTTCTGTCCCTTTCCTTTGACGATGAGACTCACTCCACACCTCACCACCATCGTCACACCGCCAAGATCGTTCACCACACCACCAGCAGTATTCGCTACACCGCAAGGAGCTTTACACTAATAATCACCACCACTGACCTCAACACGCCAGCCGCCACGAAGCCTTGTTGCACTAACCACGCCACCACCGCACTGTTAGCCACGCCTCCACGGACCTTTCAAGTCTTCAGCACATAACACGCATCATCGAACACTTCGCCGTACAAGGTTCATCAGAATCTAACTCTGTCTCCCATCTTCATATTCAGGTTCTCTATTTTACAGCTACGCGCGCATAGGAAGAAGCCTCCGCCGTCCTCCCCCGCCACTCCTGCCGCTCCTGCCACGCCCTGCCTTCATTATCTCTTGCAATGGAAGCTTCATGCTCTTATTTTAACTTAAGAAGAGACACTGTCATATTCGATGCAAACTCCTTCTCCTGCCTCTTACTCCTCCTACCTCCACCTCCTCCTCCTCCTCCTCCTCCTCCTCCTCCTCCTCCTCCTCCTCCTCCTCCTCCTCACGCAGGTACAAATGATGTTGAAAACACTAGGTCTGAAGAGCTCATGGAAAAGTTCAAGAAGATGATACAGCGCTTCAAAACTAAATCCAATAATATTATTGTTTCAGGTATCCTCCCCCGCATCAGGGCACCGGCTGTCTTCTACAACAGAGCCTTCAGCACTAACAGCCGTCTCCGTTCTCTTTGCACAGAGGAAGGTGTAGACTTTGTTAATCTATGGGACAACTTTTATAATAAACCTTCTTTATTTCAGCCGGATGGTTTACACCTAAATGGAATTGGAGCAGCACGACTTGGTAGACTCCTTAGTAATAAAGTTTCTATTTTCAGACCAAAAAACGACCAGCAAGATCGTGTAGCCCCAGGCTCTTAGTAGCCTCCTCGCGCAACCCAACCTCCATGTGCAACACTATAAAAGCTTGCCTAATCAACGCTCGCAGCCTTAGAAATAAATTTTCAGATTTAGAAACCCTGGCAGCTGTAGAAAACTACCACATTATTGGTATTACTGAATCTTGGCTGAACTCTGCAAACAGAGACTTTCTTGCGGAATACAACTTGCCAGGTTATGAAATGTTCGGCAGTGAAAGAAAAGACAGGATAGGTGGCGGTGTATTGCTGTATGTAAAAGCCAGTCTTCAGCCAACCATACTAAAAACCGAAAAGATTAACAATATAGATTCAGTCTTCTTGCATTTAAGAGTACGTTCTAAGAAAACTGCTATAGGTCTTATTTATAGGCCTCCGGTTCACAATGTTTCCTCTGATAAGAATTTACAAGATCAAATCACTGAAATAAGTAACACTTTTGATACAGTCATCTGTGGAGACTTCAATCTACCTGTTAACTCATGGGGAAATCCACTTAACTCTCACTCTGGTCACGACTTGTATAATAATTTATTAGAATGTTCCCTAAAGCAACACGTTCAAGGACCCACACGAGGTGACAACATATTAGATCTTGTTCTTTCAACAAACGATGACTTAATATCTAACGTTAATATTGGTCCTGAATTTAGTACAAGTGACCACAAGATTGTCTCCTTTAACATCAACCTTCAAGCATATAAGGACATTGTTAGCAACGAAAAAGTTTTCATATATAAAAAAGGAGACTACGACAGACTCAGGTCAATTCTTTCTGTCGCAGATTGGAACGCTGAACTTGGCGAAAGTAACATTGAGGAATCATGGGCGAAATTTAAGTACATTTTAGAAGATGCTGTGAAGACATGTATCCCTATGCGTAAAAGACGTCCATGCAAGAGAAATAAACCTAAATGGTGGACAAACAAGATTGAGTCACAACTACTGCAGAAAAATCGTGCCTACCGTAAATATTTGTCCTCTCAGAATGAGGCTGATAAACTAGAATACGACAGACTCCGACGCGAATCAAAAAAGCTCATTAGACACAGTAAGAAAAATCTAGAAATGTATATTGCAAGCATTGCTAAATCCAATCCCAAAGAATTTTACAGTTACGTTCGAAATAAAAAAGTCCTTACATCTCACATTAATCACATTACACTAGATAACGGTAATTTTGTCACCGGAGAAACTCAGATCGCGGACACACTGAATGATTATTTTGCTTCAATTTTTACAGAGGAAAATACTCATACAATCCCCGAACCACTCCTTATGCTCCACAACATAACCCCCTTACGTGTCTGCGTTTTTCATGAAAACGAGATAATCAAAGTAATTGATAAGATGAAAACTGACAAAGCCCCCGGCCCAGATGGTATTGCACCACGTGTCTTGAAAGAAACTAAATTCCAAATTTGTAAGCCCCTTTCGTTGCTTTTCACCAAATCATTTAACTGCGGTAAGGTTCCCGAGGATTGGAAGTTAGCTAACGTTACCCCTATAGAAAAGAAAGGCGATAATTCACTTCCAAGTAACTACAGACCTATCAGCCTTACATCTGTAGTATGTAAACTAATGGAAACAGTAATTCGCAATAATTTAGTGAACTTTCTAGAGGAAAATTATTTAATCAATGACTCGCAGCATGGCTTCCGAAACAGACGTTCTTGTCTAACTAATCTGCTTGATTTCTTTTATGATGTTTTCACCATGTACGACGAAACAAAGGCAGTAGATATAGTGTATCTAGATTTTCAAAAAGCTTTTGACAAAGTTCCCCATAAGCGGCTACTAGCTAAATTGAAGTCACATGGTATAAATGGAAAACTTCTCAATTGGCTTGAAGACTGGCTGTCTGAGAGAAAACAGCGCGTTGTTTTAAATGGTAAATTTTCAAACTGGCGAGAAGTTCTAAGTGGTGTACCACAGGGATCAGTGCTCGGCCCTGTTCTTTTCCTTATTTACGTTAATGATATCGATGAGGGTCTCACCTGCAAAGTATCTAAGTTCGCTGATGATACAAAAATAATGAATAAAGTAGTCACGTCTGAGGATAAAAGAAAATTACAATCTGATCTTGACCACTTAGCCACTTGGTCAGACAAGTGGCAGATGAGCTTCAATGTAGATAAATGTAAAGTGTTGCACATTGGTAATAACAACGATCACACTGATTACTTAATGAACGGTACCGAGCTTCTTAAGGTTAAGGAGGAAAAGGACTTGGGTGTTATAATTACCTCAGACCTCAAGTCAAGTAAACACTGCTCGGAAGTAGTTAAAACAGCAAATAAATTGGTTGGGTTTATTGGTAGGACTTTCGAATTCAAATCAGAAGGGGTAATTCTCACATTGTTTAATACACTTGTCCGACCTCTACTTGAGTATTGCGTCCAGTTCTGGTCACCCCATTACAGGAAAGATATAGACAAGCTGGAGAGAGTCCAAAGAAGAGTTACCAAGTTGATCCCACGACTGCGGAACAAGCCTTATGAGGAGCGCTTGAGGGAACTCAACTTGTTCAGTTTAGAGAAACGGCGAATGCGAGGTGACTTAATTGAATTGTTTAAGATGTGTCGGGGCTTTGATAACGTAAATGTAAACAACTATCTCATCATTGACAGTTCCAACACCACTCGAAATAATGGCTACAAGATTATAGGTAAGCGTTTCAGATCAGACGAGGCTAAGTATTATTTCTTTAATAGAATTGTAAATGTCTGGAACTCTCTCCCAGCACATATTGTCGATAGTAACACAATAGAAACTTTTAAACAAAGGTTGGACAATCACCTCGCAGCAACCCCTCATATAACGTACTTTGCGCCTACATAAAATGTTTTTTAGTTAGTGTAGTGAATAGTATAATTTCTCTTTCATCCTTTCCTATCACATCTTAGCCTTTCCTCCTCCCTATACTCTCCTGTTTTTCCTTCCTTGATCTCTAGTGTCCTCCATCCTCTAACTCTTAGAATCTGTAGTGGTAGTGGTAGAATAGACACACAGACAGCCTCGTTAGGCCCAGTAGGGCTGTTGCTGTCTGTTCTTTCCTTTGTATTCCTTTGTATTCCTCCTTCTCCTCCCCCACGGGCAGCTCGGCAGGGACGTGCACGCACCCGGCCTGACATCCAGCTATGAATACCACAAGACCTGCTTTGCATATTTCCCGTGACGATGCAGGAAGGCCCACCCCACACCCACGCCCCCCGGAATGGAGAGGCCCGCCCCACGCACCCCGGGGATGGGGAGACCCACCCCACGCCCACCACAGGGGAGGGACACCTCATGTTTACGTTTTGTGAGTGATATGTTTGGACTGCACAAACCTTCTTTTTGTTACGCCCCGCTACCTTAAAACGTTCACGAAGGATGGAAGGTTACATCGCACTGGCAGCACAACGTGGGACAATTGGTGACCAGGCTGCCGCACACCCCCTCCTGCTTGCTGCTGCTTGCACACATCCGGCACTCACGGTGACTGAGGGCACGTGTGGCTGCAGCGATCCATGGGGAAAACACCACCACAGAACACAAAGGTCAACCTGTTTTCCCTCGTTTGTGACCATCGAGCAAACATGTTCCGGATTTACATCACAGCGCGACAAAAGACATCACGAGGTTCATGAATGTGCTCACGTCTGCTGCACGATAAACTCTTCTCAGCACCAGGCAAGGCCACGCGACCCTCGAGGGGTGTGCGGCGGAAAACAAGGTGACGCGTCTTCCTTCAAATGACATAACTACCAAACCACTCGTCTGTAATTTGCTAGTTTTCATATGCTGAGTGTCTAACTCTCTCTCTCTCTCTCTCTCTCTCTCTCTCTCTCTCTCTCTCTCTCTCTCTCTCTCCATTCACTTGATCACTACCACCACCACCACCACTACTACCAATACCACTATTACTATTAGCACCACACTATCACACTCATAATACACACACACACACACACACAGCCAGTCTATCTCTCTAATCCTTCCTCCATGTCATATTCCCACTCCCTCCTACTTTTCCTCACTTTTCTCCTTCTCAATGCATCCCTTGCCTCCCCCTGGCTGAGGTGAGACGGGTGGGGGATGAAGGAAGGTCTGGGGCAGATGGAGGAAAGTGAAGTGGTGGAGGAAATTGGAGGAGTTCCACCAATAGGTGTGGAAAAAGCTAAGAAATTTTGTCACGGATGTGTTAGAAGAAGGACTGGAGGAGGAGGAGGATAGAGAGAGAGAGAGAGAGAGAGAGAGAGAGAGAGAGAGAGAGAGAGAGAGAGAGAGAGAGAGAGAGAGAGAGAGAGAGAGAGAGAGAGAGAGAAATGTTAGTACCGTTAAGTTACAATATCCTATTACACACACACACACACACACATACACACACACACAGGGCAGAGGAAGGAGAGGTAAAGTGGTGGGCAGTGACACAGGCACGGGGTTGGGAGAGGGCAGGGAGGAGCAGGCTGGGGAGAAGGAGGGTTTTCATGGTGGGGGCTCTGAACGGGCCTGCAATCCTTCAACTTATTTGAGACATTTTTGGGTTATTTATCTATTTTCATGGTTCACTCTGGCTTTCCTTCACGTCTGAATCTAAAAACACCCGAAAGTTCAGCTAAAATATTGATGTACAGACAGGGAGGGAGGCAGGGGAAAATGTGCCGCTCAGCCCTTATATTTACGTAGCGCAATACACACACACACACACACACACACACACACACACACACACACACAGTCCTACCCGAAGATCAGTCTGAGCTCTTTCCGTAGGGGAACGGCTTGCTGGGTGACAAGCAGTGTGTGTGAATCACACACACACACACAGTGGCGGCCAAGGGGAAAGGTCTGATGACGTCGCGTTTTCGGAGTGTGCGCACTGAACGGGGCACTACTCAATGTCTTATTTGAGGCACTTTTGGGGTTGTTTATCTATTTCCGTGGTCAATTCTCTTTTTTCTTCACTTCAAGTCTGGAAACACTGGGGAGTTTAGCTGAATATTGATGTACAGACAGAGAGGGAGGCAGGGAAAATGGCCGTCTCGAAGCTTATATTTACGTAACGCAATTCATTATGAAAATCGCGAAAAGAAAGAAGACGCCCAGACAGGAATGCACTACATTTTCTGACTTACTCTTTACTTTAACTAATACACAAAATATAAAAACATTACCGAACTCAGTAATAATAACGAAAACTCCAAAAAACAATCTAACTTTTAAGAACGGTACCACAAAAACACAATAATATCGAGAAAGGAAACACAGCCAGACTAGATTATATTACAGATTCTAAATACAAAATTTTTTTTACTTTCCAGATAAATAAAGAAAACACCAATTCCTCATCGTATAAAGAGAATAATTTTTCATATCCAGTACCGAACTTATTCTAAATTTGAAAATTCGAACTGCGAGACTAGATTTTATTGGATGTTATTACTTGGTACATGTTTCTTATATTTTTTTAAGTCTTAAATTAAATACCAATGCAAACCTACGCGTGCCGGTAAGAAAAAGTGAAATTAAATAAAGTGAAGAAGTTGTTATTTTGTCGACAAACAAAAGCACAGCTAGAACAGATCTTATTATATTTTATAATTTAGTATGTCTTTCTATTAATAAATTAAATATCAAAACAATGACAACTCCATCAATAAAAGGAAAATAATAATATGTTGCCAAAAAGGTTTTTTTCCTCGTCTTTTCCTTTCCGTACCTCCTCCTCCTCTTCCATACCCCTCATACTCCAAATCCCCCCTCCACCACCCCCTACTCCGCATCTAGGAAAACACCTGGAAACACCTGGAAAACCCTAGAAATTATGCTAAATACTGACAGGGAGAGACGGAAACTTGTTACCTTCGGCTTATCTGTGCGAGGCTCGGGGGGACTGGGCGCCAAGGATACTGTGTGTGTGTGTGTGTGTGTGTGTGTGTGTGCGTGAGGCAAAACGATAGAAATGCTAGTTGGATGGGTGATTGCTCTCAGGTCCTACTGAACCTCACATCGACGCCACGAAAGGATGAGTGGGCGGGGTATCCATCATGACATCTAGTCTCGCTGCCAGTGCCTGTACTCGTAAATTTTAGCAAGTTTACATTGGCTCTATTATGAAGATACGAGACCAAAGCATATTTTTGCCAGTCAGCTCGGGGTATCAAACATTCACTGCCAAAACAGCATCCTCATCCGACGCTCTCTTAAGATTTTATTTGCTAACAGGACAGGACACGGCACCTCAAACCTTTGGTAACATACTAAAACCAGAATTATGAGACATTTCTGCCAGAAACTCCACTACTTTCAATAGGCTTTTAATAGGCTCTACATGAAATTGAGGATTTTTTATCTTTTATTTTTTTATGATTCTCGTGATAGATTAACAAGATTTCTACATTATTAACTGGGGAATCACTCTTCAAATATTCGGCTAATGACCTCTGTGACCTTTGAAAACAGTTGTGATGAGAGAGGGAAGCGTTTCAGGCCTAAGACAGGGAAAGGCCTCTAACTCACGCCTCTCCCCTTTTATCCCTCCTCCGTAACCTCTGACATTGTTGACAGCTCCCTCGCCCCCCTCCACTCGCTTCTCTCAGCTGTAGCTCGCCCTCCTCTCCCCTCGCTGTCACTGAGCTAAGATGTGCAAGACTCCTCCCCTGATGCAATATTCCTGTGTGAACTCTTGTCATCACCACGTTCTTTAAAGGTGGAATCTCTCTCTCTCTCTCTCTCTCTCTCTCTCTCTCTCTCTCTCTCTCTCTCTCTCTGCACCGCGCAAGATCAAGACAAACAAGCAGGACGTGGCCGAGATGGATCCCGCGATACTCGGCTAACTCGCTTCCTTGGGCCTCGTCTTGTCCCGCTCAGCCAGGGCGACTTGCGGCGGCGCGGCTTGCAAGGACACACTGCACAGCTTCGAGCAAGACTCCCCGCTCAGTTTTATTGGTGGTGTGTTTACAGATACAGCAAGAAACATAATTATAAGCAAATACATGAGTAGTTACACGACGCGACACGAATACAGGGAAGTAAAGATGGAGGAGACGATAATAAGGTTAATCAATCAAGTAAGGTACGGTAGATGACTTGCACAGGTGAGATAAGGTGTACAGGTGAGATAAATGGGGAGAGTCACAAGAAAGAAGACGAGAAAAAATAGAAAATAAAAGTTATAAAGAATATGAACGGTAGCGACGGCTGCATGCTGTAACCCATCACCCTGCACCCCATCACCTGTCTGTCTATCACCCACCACCCAACACCTGTCCACCCATCATCCCATCACCTCCCTACCCATCACCCCATCAGCTCGGCAAGGGCGGCGCGTCCCTCAGTGATGAAAGACGCCCCAAGATTAACTGGCAAGACAAGATGGCAGAATAATGGTGCTGATCAAAGGCGCGGGTGGCAGGAGCGGAAAAACTGGACGGCTAATTTGCCTGCGATGTCTCAAGACCCTCCCCTGCCGTCCGTCCCCCCCTTCCCTCCCTGCCGCTGCTGTCCTGTCCAGCTCCCTCATGAACCACACAACACTCAACACTCCACTGGCATGGAGGAAGGAAGGAAAGAACATTCTCTCTCTCTCTCTCTCTCTCTCTCTCTCTCTCTCTCTCTCTCTCTCTCTCTCTCTCTACTCAGACCTTAGATTAATACTCATTACAGGATAGCTCTGCCTTTTTTCCTCATCTATCTTTCCCGTCCTTTTCCATTTCCACGCCCTAATTATGTATATTTTTCTTCCATTTCCACGCCTTAATTATGTATATTTTTCTTCCATGTCCACGCCTTAATTATGTATATTTTTCTTACATTTCCACGCCTTAATTATGTATATTTTTCTTCCATGTCCACGCCTTAATTATGTATATTTTTTTTTTTTCCCAGACGTACAGTGATACAGAAAAATATTCTTACTAAAATTGCCCGTGTCATTTTGACTCAACGAACGAAAAAATACGGAAAATATTGTTTAAGAGAGAGATGCACTGGTAGCCCTGCAGGGTGTCGGTACACCTGAGCGTCTCGAAATTTCTGCATTTGAGTCCCTCAAGATGCAAAGTAACAATACCAACACGCGTGTCTTACGAAGTCTCCATACTGAATGGCTATGGAATGCCGGAGGTTGGCTGACGTCCACTTTGCATCTGATATCTGTGATCAACGAGTCAAAGATTCGAATCCCGATGTGATGCGCTACACGCCTTCGTGACGTTTCAGACGTTTCAGACAGCCAGGCTTGCCAGCTATTCCGAAATTGATAGAATCACTCTATATTTTTCTTGAATTAAGCGTTCATGAGAGTAAGAATAATTTTGTGTACTTGGTAAGTCTTGACACACACGCGCCGCCACGATCCGTGGTGCGAGGCTCCAGAACCACAGCATTCTGCACCCAGCAGGGGAGTCGTCTTCTTTTGTCGTGTGTTTGTCTTCGTGTTGGGTTGTGTTTACACTCACCATGACCTCGAACTTCCCAAGCCAGGCGTCACTCTCCTTTCGTTTATCCATCACTGCCTCAATTCTTTTTTTCTTCTTTGTTTCCATTTCAATCTTTCCTTCCCGCACGCTCCATCAACGCTCCTTTCTTTGTGCTTATCATAGTTTTTTTTTTTTTTTTTTTAGTGGTTATATTTTTTTGTTTCCGTCGCTTCCCACGCTTCCCACGTGACTCACAAAACGTGACAGTCTATGTAATACCTACACACACACACACACACACACACACACACAAAACTTCTATCTTCTGCTTGCCGTGAAGCACTGAAGCTACACTCGGGCACACACTGTTCTGTGTGGAAGTCAGAGACAGTGTGCGGCGAGGACAGCTTATTCTCACTGGCTGAATAGACCTCGTGACGCAACACCGAAAGGCGATTAGTCTTGATCTTGAAAGTCAGCTGGAGCGGGACATTAATTTGTTATTATTGGGAGTAAGTTTGAGGCCACTACTAATATACACTAAGAGCAATGTCTTCTCCTTCATTTCACATAAACGTGTCACGTGTAAAGTGTAGAGAAACAAACCTTCTCATCTCGCGAACACCAGCGTCAGCTTCCGTCAGCTGACACTTCAGTAAATTTGGATTGACGGTCCTTATGGCGCTAATGAAATATTTCGTCCAGCATTACGACATCGAACTTTGTATTCCCTGATGGGAAAAGTTTTCACAAGGAGAGAAAACTCTCACCACTAGCCTCGCTGCCCGAGGCTGTCACTCCTTGACTTGCAGCAACACAACAACAAAGTGCCGCTTCTTTCCACTTCTGTGCCATGTAACGCCGTGTACACCTCCTGTCAAACCAATCAGTTTGTTCATCATCGATGTTTTTTTTCCAATTGCAGTGCCTCCTGACAATTCCTTGATGGTTGAAAAAGCAATATTCATTGAGGAGTGGGCGGAATTGTTCTCCTGCCGCAGCGGTGAAGCACTCGTTTCCTTCATGAAAAGTTATTAATGAAATCACTACATAAGTGTTCAGTATGATGAGGCCTCACCTCAGCCATCATTCACTCCTACATAAAAATGAGAAGCGCGTCAGGCGTCGCCTCTCTCGATACAAGTTTGCATATTTAATCGACAAAAAAATGAGTCCATGAAGAATTTCAGCCGCGCATCAATCTTCCTAATCCTCCGCGCTGTGCTGGCCATTGCACCTCAGCGTATCGAATATGTTCATCAATACAGAGATGGGAATAAATTATATGAAGATTGATGACAGTAAAGAGAAAGTGAAGCAGACACAGGAGAGACAGGGCTGGTGCTACGGCGCGCGCTTCCTTCACTGAATAATGTTTACACACAGACATCGTGCCAGTGGTACAAAACAAGACGCGCAAGCTTTCTAACAACTCATGGCTTGAAATAATGCAATAATGTCTTTTGAATTGAATCTCAATTTTGACATTTCTTTGCTTTTAACTAATTATTTTATCTAGTGAGAGCACCAGCAGATAACACTGACAACACAGACAACTAATGTTATTATGATCAGAATATTCAGCTTACATCACAAAAATTCACCCAGCACGAACCGGGGCCATCGTTATTAACAACACTGAACCCTTTCTTCCCCGGAGAGAAGCGCGGGTGAGGCTCATTCCCGCTCCCCTGGTAGTGAAGTCTGCGCCGGGCAAACACTGCCTCGAGGTGAAAGAAGCTTCGCCTCTCTGTCCCGGGAATTAAACATGGGTCTTTTGTCTTGACCGAGCCGAGGGTGCACTGCTGTGAGACAGAGAAGCAGCGAGGCACAGCGGCACAGCGGAGCGCCTGGCGGGGCCTCGCGCCGGGACCGCTGCCGTAACTCATCTTTCATAATTTCGTGTGTGACTGGGAGACGACCATTCACCGGAATTTATGACTGAGTTACTCCCGTGTTGATTGGATGCGTTGCGCCTCCAGCACGACGACTCAAGGACGCGCTGTTGGGCCCGTCTCGCTGCCGAGGAGCGCCTGGGAATTATGGTGAAAAAAAAGTTATTTCTTTTGTAACTAGTTTCATTGTAAAAGGTGACAGGCGGACATAATGGGCAGGAAAAACGGCTAAAGTTTGAGAAGTTTAAAGCTTCCTTGTAAGCTAAGGAGGCAGAGAGGTGTGAGGCTGCTAGTAAATCATGGCGCTGTGGAGGGCAGTGGTGGCGGGCCGCGGCTGGCTTACTTGCTTGTAGGCAGCGTGAGGCAAGTGGTGAGGCAGCAGGAAGCATGAGGCAGGTGGTGAGGCAGCCGGCAGCGTGAGGTAGGTGGTGAGGCAGCCAGCAGCGTGAGGCAAGTGGTGAGGCAGCCGGCAGAGTTCAGATGAGGGCAGCGTGAGGCAGGCTGGGTGTGTTTTTGTCAAATAGATACATCCTCAGTCGTTGCGAGCAAGGCTAAACAGACAACCAGCACCACCACCACCACCACTACCACCACCACCACCAACAACAACAACAACAACAACAACAACAACAAACACCAACAACAGCAGCACTAAAACATCATTAGGTCGTTTTGGTTTCTCATTAAAAGTTACATTAATTCTGACGCCGTTTTAAAGAGGGATATAATTAGAGGGACCCTCTGAGCTGACGGGAATCAGGAAAACCTAAAAAGTAAAGCGAAAGAAAATCATTCTTTGCAGCGATAAAATTAAGTGGATTAAATCTACCCACGAAGAAAATCCCGCCGGGCACCGTAATGAAGTGAGTGTGAGCGTGGGGCGGCGGGGAGAGGGGGGGGAGTGGGACGGGGCTGAGCGGGGCAGAGCGGGGTGGGGCTGGCGGGGTTGGGTGGGATGGAGGGGGACGGGCTGCAAATGTTATCAGAATTTTTCTTGGAATAACCGTAACATGAAAGAAACGAAGGAAGGAGACAAGAAAGAGTGAGAAGTGTAGAGCAAGGACGCTACAGGACGGGGCGGGCCACCGGGGCCAGTCCACGCCGCGCCTCACCAAGCGGAGTGGTGTTGGAGGGAACCGTGAATGCCATCAGGGGAAGGGGGAATCGGAGCGGCCCGCATCTCTGCTGACGTGGCACATTCGTTGACATTCCGTTCTCTCTCTCATGTCTCCTTTCTTCTCGTCTCCCTTCTAATAGACACATTCAGGAATCTCGCGCATGCATCGTGTTCACCGTCTGGCCACAGCAGCAGTCACTTCATCGTGATGGGTGAGCACTGCGCCTCCCTCCATTCTTCTCCGGCAATCATGTTATTCACAACATAATGGATGCGTTGCTGAAATTTCGAGGCGCGGGTCCCGGCATGCAGTGCAGACCAAGGCACTCCCCCGCCAGGCCGAGCTGACAGATCAGGGCCAGTGACGTTCACGTGTGGGCGCGGCGGCTGACTCTTCACCAGCAGTCCTTAACGAGTCCCCGGGAAGCAATTGGTCGCTAGGATGCTTAGTCAGGTATTAATAATCATTAATTTAACATTTTCCTTTCCACTGATAACCTGCCCTTTCAAAAAATAAAAGAAAATAAATAAATAAAATAAAATAAATCACCATTACTAGTTTGCAAAATAAATCACCATTACTAGTTTGCAAAATAAATCACCATTACTAGTTTGCAAAATAAATCAGCATTACTAGTTTGCGTCCAATTGCTTCAGTCCTGTACAGTGTACACGGCAAGGTTTATCAGGGAACGGGTCGTCAAATAAATAATACAGACCTCGAACATTCCAAAGTGAGAAGCGCTGGCCATGTTGGCGGTGCTGCAGCTGTGCGGCGAGTGAGGCGGCGAGGCGGACGCTGAAAACTTGCCTCTTGACGAGTGTAGGGAAGCAAACGAGGCCGTGAGCTGATAAAAAGGAAGAAGGAGAGTATTGTGATGACGGAGTTAGAGTGGGGGTGGACAGGTGAGTGTTGGCTGGTGAAGAAAGCAGGAGAGGCGGACATTGAGGCGGTGATGGGGCTGACGTGGTGATGATGAAGTGAAAAGTGAATAATGGAGGCTTGTCCCGAGCAGAGCCTGGAGGCATTTTGTGAGGCCGCGAGTTTCAAGATTCATTAAACAACATCTCGGAAAGTTAATTATTGCGGCAGAAAGGAAGAGGAGAGGAAGAAAGAGGAAGGGAGAGGAGATCAGTGAGGAGAGTGGAGGAGGGTAGTTAAGGATGGTACTTGGGTAGGTCAGTGAGGAAAGATCATGGCGTGAGGGTGAGGGTGAGGGGGAGGGACAGGAAGGGTGTGTGAGGGGAGGACGCTGTGGTCGATACTCGTAGGAAAATAAAAGTTGTGGAAGGAATGGCGCTGCTTTAATGCTGTGTCTCTTGAGTGCCTGTTGGCGGTGACACTGCTTCAGGTGACGTGTAATTCTCTCTCTCTCTCTCTCTCTCTCTCTCTCTCTCTCTCTCTCTCTCTCTCTCTCTCTCTCTCTCTCTCTCTCTCTCTCTCGCCTCATTTCATGATTGCTTTCCATTTTCCACCCTCGTCTCTTTACATGTGTTATCCATTTCTTTATAACTGTATCTTTCTTCTCGCGTCCACCATAACCCGCTGATGCATCTCCTTCGCCTCCTTCACACACACACACACACACACACACACACACACACACACACACACACACACACACCCTACCTGACATGTCTCGCAGTTTTCCTTCCAGCCTGTGACATAATTACATAGCGGAGCAGTGGTTCCCAAACTGTCTTACATAACGTCCCTTTTCTGATTCTAACAGACCTGCACGCTGCCCTCAACACGTTTTATTGTATTTATATAAGATTAGATACCTTTACATATTATATCTAGACACTGTTTATGGAATTAGGAAAAATATTATTTGTGTGGATTAAAACAAATTTAATAGAAAATATAGACACGAGACATTTTAATTATATTTGCTTCGAGTTATTTTATCATATACTTCAAAGCAATGAATTCTGGGCAGATAACTTCACGCTTCTCTGGATAGTGTGTGTGTGTGTGTGTGTGTGTGTGTGTGTGTGTGTGTGTGTGGGTGTGTGTGTCAAACTGTTGTCAGCATGTCACAGCAGGTCAGGCCTCAGCATCGGCAGTTGCAGCAAAGACGTGTCCAGCGAGCTTGTCCCTCTGCAACGTGTCACTTGTTCAGTCTGGCAGGAAGTTTTGCTTGTCTTGTGTTTGGCCGTAACGTATCTTACGTCCTTCCTTTCTGCTTCATGATCCAGTAAAGTTATATATGATGAGACTCAACTCACGCCAGCCTGGACGGGACACAAGCAAGGTCTCGGTCTGGTGCTGTGCTCTTTGTCTTCGCCGACTTGAAATTAAATGTGCCAAATCATCGCTAATATGTCCCCGAGGCTCTAGGCCAAGCAGTCTGTAATATTTTTTAATCCAGGAGCCGCAGTGTGCCCAGCCCAGATGTGTTCATTTCTTTTATCACCTTTACTAACCCACCACCACCACCACCACCACCAGACAGGTGCCAGGGTATGGTGGGCACGCAGTGCCTGGCCTCACCTCGCAGCATTACCAGAGCGCACTTCAAACCATTTGCGGCACATATTTCGTTTTATATTTCAAACTGAATCAGTTTTCCAGCTCCACAGCGAGGCATAATTTATAGAATGGCAGCCAGAGTGGCAGACATGAAAGGCAATAGAAATTGCCTTTGGGATAGACTCGTGGAATTAGAGGCGGAAAGGAAAATCTTAGAGTCATGACTATATTATGCATCCAGTAAAAGCCAAAGAGAAAATGAGCAGCTTCGTATTAACTCTTCGGCGAGAAAACGAATGATGAGAATCACTTTAGCCTTTGTAGATTGTTAGAGAGAAGGCTGTGAGGGCATCAAGTAAATGAGAGCGGTGCTCGGATGATCAGGCGGCAAGGAGCAGCGACCTTAGGTGTGCCGGGCGCGAGAAGGGAAACAAGGCAGCATGGTGAGCAGGACGGAAGGCAACGGAAGCTGCCTTTAAAATGGAACACGATCATTCCCAAGCGACGACCGAAGGTCGCGAGGCCCCGAGGAGGTTGATGATGACTCCCGGAAAAGTGCTCGGGACGGCGGGAGGGGCGGCAGGGCACCACCGGGAGGCTGGGGAAGGGAAGCCAGACTCCAGTAAAAGGAAAAAGTGATAAAGACAAGAGGCACGACACTCAAAAAGAAAAGTTAACCGACACAATAAAATCAAAGCACCAACAGTCTGAGCTCGGAAGAAACTGGCCAAGTATAACAATTGATGGAAACACGAAGGAAACGAAGGAAAACTTGTGTGGCAAGAAACAGTTGACGGCGAGAAAGACAGAGACGGCAGGGTCACAAACAACGCAGATGAGAGTCAGGATGAAAACGAAACTGCATTGAACTCTCGTGCATCTGTGACTGAGAACACATTGCTTACGTCAATACTCATCCTTTGTAAGATTATTAAGCAACAACTCACGAGGCAGCGGTAAAATTTCCAGGGATGAGTTTAGATGAATCAGGAGCGTAGGCGGCCAGATTTACTGAAAGGAAAAACACACAAACCTGCTCCCTTGTAACAACATAGTGAGCGCAATGCCGCCGCCAACACACCTATACGTCATGAGGGAAAATATAAGAATTGGTACCGAATCGCTGTTCAATATAATTATTATACACTTCACTATTTTACATATTTGCTCAACTTGCCTCCAAATAGCGGCAATAACCGACTAGTTTGTGCCTCGGAAAATTATAATTACATTCATGTCCTCGGTCACGCGTGCAGGTAAAATTAATATGAATTTTACCGTTTTCATTTCCTATAAGCGGCGAGGTTATGATGACGTCAAGAACTCCAGGCATCATGGGAAATGAACGGGAGCACAGAGGAAGACACCGATCATCTCCGTGACCTCTGAAAATAACTCATGAGATTAAGGTTTGTGAATGCTGGCTTAAGAGAGGCCACAGGAGAAAAGCACTGGAGTTGTTGGTCCTGTTCAGGGTGTTTATGATAGTTACACTCACTAACGTAAAAGAAAAGAGGAAGAGTAAAGGCCAAGGCTCCTTCACGCCATCATCCAGCCATCTTAAAACAAGGTATCATTCAGGAGCGCAAGAAGCAAATATTTCAGCTATATACCTATAAGGAACAGAGATAATTATTACAAAGACTAAAACTAGACAGGAGAACAGCTTTCCTCGAGAATTCGCAAAACTGACCTGCAGGAAGTTTTTTTTTTCTTTTTCTTCTTTGGAAACTGAAAATGTGTGAACTTGTCAGTGAATTTCGAATATTCCTCCACCCTTAACTTGGAAAATGAATATGTAGATGACGTGCAACAAGTGAGATGTAATTTAAACAGAGATTTTTCATGTAAAAGATAATGAGAAAATGCGAGTCGACCAAGCAGTGCAAAAATACTGTAGCGTAGCGAGCGCAATGTTACGAAAGTTAATAATGCTTCTGCTGAGGATAAACTTTTAACGTATTTAAAATAAACCGAGGAATTTTGTGACTAAAACTAAGAATACGTTAGCTGATTCAGCTTGGCGAAGAATACTGCAATGTGCTGACAGTACTTTGGAAGCCACCGAGCTACAACGAATAACCTTACAAACTTTTAGCACAAGCACTGCACACAAACCTATTCAGCGTCATGAAGACCACTGCAATGTACCGGCAACACTTAGGCATGTATTCTGAAACACCTCACCGCTGGGCTTCATATAAGATAATTTGGGAGCCACCGACTAAAAATAAACTTACAGACTTTTATCATAAACTCAGCACACGAACCTGAGATAAGCGGGCAGCGGGACACATGATTTGCTGTGCTTTATGCAAACAAATCACAAACACTACAATCAAGCGCAGAAAACATTGATCTTAAAACTTCAGATCCCAAGGTTATTACGCGAGTTACTCAATTACCTCTTGTATCTCTTCTCGTAAATCTCAATCTCACTCAATCTCATTCTTTCTAATTTCTCATTCATTCCTTTTATTCCTTCATTTACACAACCCGGGGCAATTACGGTCGGGAGAGGGACGGGGCCGTAAAATGAATCTTGAGAGCCATCGGGGCGCCGAGACAAAGATGTATTATATGGAGGACGTGCCCCATAAAGTGAAGCACAGGGTGGGTCATGAAGTGCCGCGGTGCTTGGTGCTTCTCCCTTGAAGACGTCTGGGCCAGTGGTGGTGGTGGTGGTGGTGGTAATAATTGAAGATGTAGTGGCAGTAAAAATAATAGTAGTAGTAGCAGTTGTTGTTGTATTAGTTTTAATAGGAGTAATAGTAGATTAGTGATAACAATCTTTTAAGTAAAACACCCAAAAATATAGAAAGATAAAATGTAATTTAGTTTAGTGACAGCCGTCGCCATGCCCTCCCCCACCACCACCACCACCACTACCACCACCACCACCACAACTACCACCACGATCTTTATAGCACAAGGCAACCGCGTCCAGAGGTGCTTGTGTCTGCTCCTCTCTCTCTGTCCTTCCTGTCTGTGAATGTATTTCTGTCTGTGTCTTTCCTGTTGTCTGTGTTTGTGTGGACTTCTGTTTGTTACTGTATCTATACGAGTGTCTGTGTGAGTGTGTCTGTTTTTGTTTATTCTGTATTTCTTTTTCTTTCTATTGTGTGTGTGTGTGTGTGTGTGTGTGTGTGTGTGTGTGGTTTACTTGTATGTGTGAAGGAATGTTGGTGTCTTCTTGTCTGTGTCAGTCTGTCTGTCTCTCTGTCTGTCTGCTTATCTGTTTTTTTTTTTTTTTTGCGTCATTATGTTTGTTCTCTCTCTCTCTCTCTCTCTCTCTCTCTCTCTCTCTCTCTCTCTCTCTCTCTCTCTCTCTCTCTCTCTCTCTCTCTCTCTCTCTCTCTCTCTCTCAACAGTACCATATTGCAGACGTGCGCGATATATCTGCTGCTGGAGTCCCTAACATCATATTCATGTACCAGGTGTGTGTGTGTGTGTGTGTGTGTGTGTGTGTGTGTGTGTGTGTGTGTGTGTGTGAATGTGTGTGTCAGGGGCAGGTGAGGGGACAGTCGTCACTTGGGACATGAACCTCTAAGCGAAGGGTCTGCAAAAATTCCTCAGCTTTGAGATCGGGACAAAAAAGGAAGGAGAAAATGGTGTTATCTCTGAAAAAAAAAAATACAGATTGAGTCGTCAGTAAAGCCCGCCGCGTGCTCAGATAAATTGGAGCAGCTGCCCTTTAACGTAAACAAAGCGGCAAAATATTTCAGCTCACACAAATAAAATGATAAAAAAAAATACGTTTCATTACAAAATTGCCGGGAATAAAGGTGAAAAGTGTGTGCAATGTGCCAGAAAGACTACACCGCGTTTGACTGCGTTACGAGGACCATTCATGCTTCAGCCAAACAGCCAGACGAGGCGGGCAGTGTAAAGCTGAGTGAAGGGACATGATTAACACAACATAACACAACACAACACAACGTAACTCATCACAACACAACACAACACACACAACACGACACTCCCATAGTACCACACCCCCACACTCACCACCTCACCGCCAGCACCTCCAGTCGGCCCTCTGCTCAAACTTATACTTTTCTTGCCTCCTTTAACCATCCTCACTATTTTACTTGGGTTTCAACGGACTCCATTTCCTCCTCCCACGTTGTCTCTGTCTCTGTCTCTGTCTCGGTCTGCTTATATGTCTGTCTACCCTGCTTCTTGTCTGTCTGTCTGTCTGTCTTAGTGTCTTCCTGTATGCCTGCAGTGTTCATATATGTTCGTCTGTTTATATGTCTGCTCTCTCTCTCTCTCTCTCTCTCTCTCTCTCTCTCTCTCTCTCTCTCTCTCTCTCTCTCTCTCTCTCTCTCTCTCGCGGCGACAGTATGGCGGGGCGGCGTCGGCACACAGGCGGGAGCGGCACGAGGGCACTCTGGCCTGACGAGAGGGATACGATCAACGATACTCGGCCAAAAAAGTCTCACTAAGGACCACGAGGGCATAAGTGGCGCCTCGTCCCCGTGACTCTGCAAGCGAGAGCCTCCTTTGCCACTTCACACGAACCACGAGAGGGATGCCGAGTGAAAATAGACGATGTAGCGACTTTTTCTCTTTTTAAATACATGAGGAATGAATGGTTTATGTCGCGTACTGAGAGTTGCGGTGTCTGCGTTTTTTGCATGTTTTGTTTTTCTTTTTTATGTTTATTTTGCGTCCCTTGCGTTCCCTCCTCAGCTGTGTTACTGACGCGGCAAGTTGTGGCCTCAGTCTGCCCCACGGTGGGTTTAGAGACGAACTCAACCATAAGCGAAGAGAAAATCTCACAACTGAGCACCGCCAACCAAAATTCTGTTCCGGAATCACAGATCTACAAATTGAAGCATTACATTCTGCAGGCGCTGATCTGCAAGCATTTCTGAACTTGCGAGTTTGCAGGAGCAAGCGCAAGCCAGCTGTCTCGGTTTCAGTAGAGGGCATGAGTTGTATTTGGTTCTGGATACCAATAAAGGTTTTTACTAGCTCTAGGAGGAGGAAGTTTTCCATAATAAGGGATTTAATAATCATCTCGAGTCTTTAATCATATTTACATTTTTCTGAATAGCGAGATGATATAATGAAGTCTGGAAATTGCCTGTATTGAATAATCTTTATATTAGCATGTTTATATTGAATATTTTAATATCATATTTTTACCACAAAAGCAAAGGTAAGTTGGCAGACAATTTCACGTTCCGCAAACGCGAAACGGCAAATCTGCGAAAAAAAATTGCAGCAAAACTACACCACTAGCGAGATCACACTTCCGCAATTACGGAATTAGCGGTTTGCGGATGTGATTGCGGAATTGGTCAGCGCTGGAAAATATGGAAACACTTTTCCCCTCACGGTGCATCTATAATAACAGAGCGCGGCGTTCCGTTCAGTTACTGGGTGTGGGAAACTCTTCAAACAAAACAAGCACTATTTTATAAAATTTTCCTTATACTTAAGAGTAATTTTTTTTTTTCGTCCGCGTCCTGCTCTCCGTCACCATTTGTTTTTTGGCGAGCGTCAGTGTTCCGGGGAATTAGGCCATGCATTAGGTGATGTGTTGCGCGCCGCCCGCTCACCAACTTAATTCCGCTCCCTAACCGGGGATAAATTGTTCACGTCTGATCTAATTTTTTCACTCAGAAGGGACGTGTTTCGCTGGATAAATAGCTACTCTGTTAACTTTGTGACACATGGACGACTTATGGGATAATTGTAACGCATGTTTATTCCTTTTTGCCATGATTGACTTTCAGATAGATTTTTTTGCATCCTAGGAGACTTTTGAACGAGCAGTAATCGATGGAGAGTAGCTGTGTTTCCTTCATTCTGGTTCTGCGAGGCTCAACAAGCCCATGCGGCGCTATTTCCATGAGAACTATTCACTGAAGACTACTAGTTAATAGGTTTTCGCGCTTAACATTGTCATGTAGTTTCGTCTTTCCAGAACACTAAAACCTCTTTAAAGTCAAAATAACCAAGATCCGAGGCATGTCAGTCCCCGTCATTCTTACTCTCCGATCAACAAGAAAGCCATGGGCCACCAACCACAGTCTGCAAGGAACAGTCACCCTTACAAGCTTCTGAGTAAGAGCTATACTAACATCAATGTTCTTACAGTAACGGGTTGTTTGCCATGTGTCTTTCAGTACTCCTCGACCAAATAGGCGTCTCGTGCACTAATATTTCCCCTGCCGTTATGTGCTAGTGAGGTCCTTATGTTTGGCCTTTGCTGCGTCTTACCTTGGTTACATTTAACAAGCTGTAGTGAAAGCTATCGAGGTTTTCAAGAGCGTTTTCATGACTAGTGGGCGTTTAAGGATTCTGTGTCATCAATAGGAAAAAAAAAACATGATGAGAACCTTACAGATTGTACCTGTGGCCTCTAAATTCATTCCTCATGAGAGTCCTTGGAGTTTAACCCTTTGATAGCTACACAATAATTTCCTCACAATCATCTACTACAACATTTAGACACCTTCCTCATTGCAGCTTCCTAAATATGTAGTTCTGTAGCCTAGAAAAGATATTTACCTCCCGCCCCATTTTTTTCCGGTGTCCATGCAAACAGTTGTCGTTTTAGGGGTGTGAGTGATAATAAAACAGTCATAGCAGGTTAAGAGTACTGGCTTGACTCGACTTCTGGAACGCCCCTCGCAGCACCGCCACCACCCGAGGCCGCACTGAGCGTCTGGAAGGCCGTGCTCAGGTCAACGCGCGTAATAGAGACTAAGTGAAGGGAGTGTGTAAGAGGATTTCACTTTGGTTCCGTGGAACTGTGTGTGTGTGTGTGTGTGTGTGTGTGTGTGTGTTAGCCGGGAGAGTAGCAACGGCCGGCCTAATGGAGAGCGGCTTTAATTAAAATATAATATTGCGAAGTGTTCACACCCGAGAGATTTGTGGGAACCGATAACACCTGGAATACATTATCCCATTTCCTATTTGTACTCGATGTGAGAGTGAGGGGGGTAGCTCTGTGTGTGTGTGTGTGTGTGTGTGTGTGTGTGTGTGTGTGTGTGTGTGTGTGTGTGTGTGTTGGGGGGAGGGGGGAAGGAACAGGTAGGCGAGTGAGCGAGCGTTGGTATACATTTTATAGATAGGTGTGTGAACAGATTCCGTGTGTGTGTGTGTGTGTGTGTGTGTGTGTGTGTGTGTGTGTGTGTGTGTGTGGCTAGAGTACAGTTCGCTTCAGAGCATTTTCATGTTTCCGGCTTGGCATCCTTCCCAGGGGCGTTAGGCTGAGGAGTCCTGCCACGCTTTGCCTCTTACTGTGCACCTTCCCTCCTGCTTTGTGCCTCATCCCGCTCTGCCTTCACCTGACACGTAAAGGGAACGGTGTGCTACAAAGGAAACCAATTTCCCGAAGTCTTAGGAATAATGCAGTGCTTCCTTTGAAAAGTTTGAGTCAAAGGAGGAGAGGAAATATAGTAAGGAGGAGGGAAGGAAGTCGCGGTAATCTTTTTGCACCTAGAGAGTTTGACGGAAAGTTGTGTGCGTGTGTGAGTTTGTTGTCACAGAGAAAGAGAGAGAGAGAGAGAGAGAGAGAGAGAGAGAGAGAGAGAGAGAGAGAGAGAGAGAGAGAGAGAGAGAGAGAGAGATTTACCCTGTGTCTGTCTCACGAGGAAATCAGGAGGGAGAAAGAGTGGGGAAAAAAAAAGTGGGACCTCACATCATCATCATATTAACTTAACGATTACCACATCCGACCGTCAAATAAAAAAACGGAAATTATTTCTTTAAATTCTGACTGATATTGAAATGGAGCTTAGAGGAAAGTTTTTTGTGGGGAAGAAACTCAGTGTTGCCTCAGTCACTTACCCCTCGCCTTCACCCACACCAGTCACTGCCGCCCACACCACACACACCACACCCACCTCCACTTCCTCCTCCTCTCCCTCTCCCCCTTCGCAGGTAGAAAAGTTTATTACTGCGGGATAAATGACTCCTTCGAAGGGATAATACAGAAAAAGCACAGCCGTTCCTTAGGAGATTCTAGCTTAAGCCTGAAACACCTTGCCCGCCTTGCCTCCTGCGATGACCGTGTTAGTGTGTTGACTTGGGTGCCACGCGAGGTACGGTGTGGGTCTGTTGAGTTCTGATGGTGGTGGTAGTGGTGGTTGTGGTCAATACGTAAATATGAGAGAGAGAGAGAGAGAGAGAGAGAGAGAGAGAGAGAGAGAGAGAGAGAGAGAGAGAGAGAGAGAGAGAGAAGGATGGGTTATGGTTGTGGGTGGGTGGATGTGAGTGGATGGGTTAGTGAACATTATATTAGTGTGTGCGGATCCACATGCTGCCTTCATAAAGCCTGTAGTCCACACGTCTGAGTCTAGATACATTTTGAGAACCAAATTCGGGTACCAAGTGTCTCGAGCACCAAGCGCCTCAGGCCTATTTGCACTCGGGCCGATCTGTCTTGAGGATTATCTGACCTGACGCCTGCGTGACCTGAGTACCATCCACCCCAGTACCAAGTGACTGGCTCTCGACAAATGCTACATCGCAGACAGGCATAACCGCACCACCTCATCACCAATACCATCACCACCGCTACATTGCCATACTACATAGCAGACAGACATAACCACACCAACTTATCACCAGTACCATCACCACCACTACAGGCATAACTACACCAGCACATCATTACTGTCATCACCAGCACACCAACACCACAGACAGGCATATGCACACCACGACCACGTCACAATCACCACCACTACATCAACAACACATACAGACATACACCACCACAATATCATTTCCACCACCACCACCTCCACTACCACCACCACCACCACCACCATTGTAACCGCACGGGTCCCATTTTAGCCAGAGGGAAGCAACACACGCCATCACTTCAGATCACCCTTTCCTCCTCCTCCCTTCCCTCGTCGCCTCGCCTCGCCGTGCTGCTGGAGGCGTGTAGTGGGGATCTGTGTGTCAGCCTCGCCTCTTCCGGGTGTGGGTGGGTCATGGCTGCCGTGTAAACAACAGACGCTAGAAGCTCCACGGTAAAGCTATGATTTCGAAGGACTCAACCAGTCTCAGAGGAACCGAACATCACTGAGATGTCCATGAAGGTGTCAAGGACGCATCCAAATGTTCCGGTTGGTGGAATCTTATGGACTTAAGTTTTTATTGACACCAAAAGCTGACCGGCGAGGCCCAAAACCCCCCCTCAAGTCGTCAACTCAAGTCCGCGCAGGCGCAGTAGCTAAAAAGTGACGTCATTGGGTTACCAGTTAGTGTCCAAACTGAAGTCACATTGCCTCAATTATGTCCAGAACACTCAACGAATTACTGCAGATGCAGCGAAACCAGTTAACTAGAATCAATAAAGATGAGCTGGTAGACATACTAGTAGCAGCGCAGCAGCAGGATGGCAATTCAACACAAGCAATTTTGGCCAGATTGACAGAGCTGGTGGCGGAGGTGGTGACGTTGAAGCAGGCCGTGATGTCACCTGATAGCGCCATCAATAAGAAGGTGCAGGAGTTACAACAACAAGTAAACAAACAAGCTGACATTATCGCAAAACAGCAAAGATACCTGGAGTCTCTTGACAGAAAGGAAAGAGAGTGCAATCTGGTTGTGATGGGACTACCGGAAGATCAGGAGGCGCTGGACGGAGCAACCACGGATCGCGAAAAGGTTACCAAGGTGAGGGAAGCGGCGCAGGCTACTTGTCTCGTGAAATCAGTGCGACGTCTAGGCAGGCCGGCCGGTGCTGGCCAAAGTGAGCGGCGACGGCCCATTCTGGTCACTGTGGAATCGCGGGAGGACCGGGACGCTATGCTGGGCTTGGCTAAGCACCTCAAGACGGCTGGTGAGCGGTATAAGAAGATATTCATTAAGAAGGACGTGCATCCTACTGTGCGGGAAGAATGGAAGAGGTTGAGAGAATCGGAAAAGCGTGAACGAGAGCGACCGGAAAATGTAGGTTGCAACATCTCACTGAACGTTCGAGAACGCAAGTTGTATAAAGATGGGATAGTTATTGATGAGTGGAGCTGCTCGAATTTTTAATAGAACCACAGCAACATTTTTTGAGTATTTTATCATGGAATATTAATGGCGCGAGAACAAAATTAGAGAAATGTAATGTATTGAAGTGTATTTCCAAATATGACATTATAAGCTTAAACGAGATTAAGACAGAACTGTATGTAAATTTACCTGGCTATGTCGGATATAGAAAAATGCAGAAAAATCTTGCTCATCGTGGGGGTACTGTTGTGTTTGTTAAAAACCATTTGTCTCAATTTGTTTCATCAGTAGACGTTAGTGTAGACGACCAGGTGTGGCTCAAATTGGATTGTGTGCCTACAATCTTGTTTGGGTTTTGTTATGTTCCCCCGAGCGATTCACCATATTTCACCCATTACTCCTTTGCTGCCATTCATGAAAGAATTGTAGACAGTGAGTGTAGTGGTGTTGTTATTATGGGAGACATGAACACAAGGTTCGGGGCAAGTGTCCGTGACATACTACGTGATGACCTTCGAGTACATGACACATTCACATACCCCTTAATTCCAGATGAAGTGACGAATCCCAATGATAACGCCTTCGTAGTGTCTACGATGTGCAAAGACAATGACCTATTAGTGATTAACAATCTGAAATATGACACTAAGCAATTTGGAGGTGGAAAAACATACATGAAAAAAGATGTATGGGTATCGGAATTGGATGTTGTCGTGGCCTCGCGACAGCTTGTATGTGACATTGTTGACTTCCAAGTACACCAGACGGCCCACCTACCCTCCGACCACGCCCCCATCACCCTTGAGATGCGGCTGCCCAGAGTAAATTTGTTAATGTTGGACAAGCGAGCAAGCATGCTTGATGGTCATTGTTCACCCACAGAAGGGCGAGGGCGGGGAGGAGTGCGTCGGCCGGTTGGTTTTAGTGATATAAATCCTGATTGGTTTACTGCTTGTCTACCTGATACTGAAATGCTATATGAAATGAACAACATAAATAACTTTAACGTAAATATCACAGATGCACTGTATAAGTACGCAAGGGAAAGTTGTGTTGGTGATGTGAGGGAGGAGGAAGACGACAATCGCCTAGACAGATGGGAAAAACTATTGAGTGAAGGTGATCACAGACGAGTGTGGCAGGCAATAAACTGGAAAGGCAACTTGCAGGTCTATGATAAGTCTTTAGTCGTACCATCGGACACAGATTTTAAGGAATATTTTAAGAATGAATTTAATATAAATAACGTAAACATTACAGAAGCAGATTGTGACACAGGCGTCAATATTCCCCTTCTTGACGACCCCATCACTCCTCATGAACTCGCAGTACAAGTAAGGCGTATCAAGCCTGGCAAAGCGTGTGGTCCAGATGGCATTCCACCCGGAATATTCAAGCTGCTCCCTCCGGACTGGATTCTTTGCATAGCCACCTTGTTTAATTCAATTTTCTTTTCTGGTTCTTATCCTGATTTGTGGTCTAAAGCTAAATTCTTTACAATATTCAAGAGAGGAGATAGGAAAGATCCTAGTAACTATCGAGGCATTAATGTAATGAGTAGTATTTCCAAGTTATACGATATGGTATTGTGTTGTCGTCTCGAACAGTGGTTCAAACCGTACAGGGAGCAGGCTGGAGCACAGCGGGGCCGCGGATGTATGGATCATATTCTCACACTTAGACTCCTTACTGATTACGCAAGGAAGAAAAAGCTCAAGTTACTTGTGACTTTTATTGATTTTTCCAAAGCATATGACAACGTACCTCGTAATATATTGATGCGAGTGTTAAGGCGGCTTGGATGTGGCGCAGTAATGCTGGGGGCCATAGCGGCCATGTACGCCGTGACAGAGAGTGTGCTGGGCACTGCTGTGTTCGCCACCACGATGGGAGTGCGCCAGGGATCCCCGACATCTTGTCTTTTGTTTATTATATTTGTTAATGACCTGATCAAGTCTATAAAAGATAATTGCGAGGATGATGGGTTTCTCTCCTGGCTGCATATTCTCGTCCTGATGGACGACACTGTATTTTTGGCTACCACGAGGGAGAGAATGCTGCATAAGATAGGACTTATGAAAACTTACTGTGATAATTATGGAATGAAGGTCAATGAGGCAAAGACGAAGTTTTTCGTAGTGGGAGGAAATGCAGCTGATATGGAGCCCCTACGTGTGGAGGGGTTAGAGGTGCTGCGATGCCAGCAGTACTCATACCTCGGGGCCACCTTCACAGCTGACGGCTCGGTTCACCAGGCAGTCAGGACTCACGCCCTTGCTAAGGCAGCCCATGTCTCCAAGTTCGTATCTTTCCTTAAGAAAAATAACGATATACCATTTCAGGTCAAGAAAAGAGTATTTGATGCTGCATTAATGTCTGCTATCCTTTACGGCTGTGAGTCCTGGCTGAATGCAGACTTAAAACCTATTGTAAAATTGTATAACTGGGCCTTAAAAACGTTGTTAGATGTAAGGATGACTGTTTGTAATGATGTCTGCTACATTGAGTCGGGAAACCCGCCCATCAATACAGTGATAAAGAAAAAACAAAGGAAATATTTAAAACGTGTTTGGATAGAGCGGTCACAGCTGGATGATGACCCACTGATACTGGCGCTTAAGACAGTAATGGCCGCCAGATATAACACCAAAGACTATGTCTACGACCTGATCCATAATGATTTAGATGATGTCAGTATTGGAATGAGAGAACTTAAGCGGAATTTACATCAAGTTGCGTCCTCCAGACGCAAAACCTATCTCGAGATGAACCCTAGTTTGTGTGCCCATCCTATATATTTGGAGAAACAAAAAGTGCCGGAAAAAGACCGCGTCGCCTTCACACGCTTCAGGGTGTCGAGTCACTCTTTGGCGGTGGAGGTGGGCAGGTGGAGTAGGCGAGGACGCGGCCGCTTGCCCCTAGAGGAACGGGTGTGTGTGTGTGGAGACATACAAACGGAAGTGCACGTTGTCCAGTATTGCACACTCACTCAACATCTGCGAAACCTTCACAATTTTTCAACAATTGGAGATATCTTCAGTAACAGATTTAGTCACGAATTTACATGTAACATAATCAGGCAGATTTTAGACATATATGATTGAGCTAACATGTTAAGAAATATCTTCACCAGGTAGAAAGTTTCTATTGTCGTTTAGAATTATTTCTTTGCTCTCGAGAACGAACGTCATTAATTATGTTTTTTAAATATTTTACTTATGTTTTTGATAATTTAATGTTAATCGATTGATAAATGACTAATGATTTTTTTTATCGTATTTTTTTTTAGAATAATCATTTTAGAATAGATTTTATGTGAGGTACCAAATTAGTTATTAGTTTTCAATGTGTGTAATACTTATGTTTCCTTTTATCATAGAAATTTAGTAATAGTTCTAGAAATTTCATTGTTAATAGGAAGGATTAGAATAGAACTACTTTTAGTATTTTATTTTATTTTTTTATGTACCTATTTATTAAGTTAATGTAGAAACGTTCAGAACGAGATAATTTAACTTTTATGTACAGAGAACAGATATTCTAGAAATAATAATTATATTACAAATGTGTATTTTAAACAATTATGATGGACCATATTTTAAATATAAAGTATTGTATCAATGTAATGTTGCTGTGGTCAATAAACTATCTATCTATCTATCTATCTATAGGCGCAGCTCGGCCCTCGCGGCTATGGCGAGATGGAGAAGGGGACACATGCTCTTAACTCTAACCCTCAGGAGCCTCGCAGCGCCCACATCTTTATAGATATTGCAATGTCTTGTGACTGAAGTGAATTGAGTTTTAGCAGCGGCTTGTATGTTTTTTTTTTCCTCTCTCTCTCTCTCTCTCTCTCTCTCTCTCTCTCTCTCTCTCTCTCTCTCTCTCTCTCTCTCTCTCTCTCTCTCTCTCTCTCTCTCTCTCTCTCTCTCTCGTTTTTTCTTCTTTCTATATTGATATGTCCATCCTTGTATCTATTAATATTGTAATAACTGTAGTATCATTAAGTTTGTGTGTTTCCTGAGTTTAACTTCTACTTTTACCTATTCTTACTATAAAAGGCGTAATGACTAACACTTGTCTTCTCTTATTACAGGTAAGAAAGAGGAGACTGTGGGAGACAGTGAGAGTTAAGAATCCACGGAACTGGGAAGGTGAGAAGTGAAAGAAAATTATTAGAAATCTTTGAAGATGATATGGTGGTGTGTATGTGACATGAGAGTGCATTGAAGTGACGTAAAGGTGTGTGTGTGTGTGTGTGTGTGTGTGTGTGTGTGTGTGTGTGTGTGTGTGTGTGTGTGTGTGTGCGTGTGTGTATGTGTGTGTGTGTGTGTGACTAGGCGAGCAGAAGTGAAGAACAGCACAATGTAAAAAATGACACGATATTGCGTGAGGGTGTACGAGTACAGAGGGTGACATTAGGGTGTGTGAAGGCGACATGAAGCTGCGTGAAGGGAAGGAGAATGTGTATGGTAACGAGACAGTGAGTGAGGGGGAAGAGGCGACAGATACAGGGAGAGAGACAGTAAGGGATGAGGGAAGCAGCTGAAATGGGGAGGCAGGAGAGACCGGAGGGAGAGTAAAGGACATGATATGAAAAGTGAGAGGGGAGGATGAAGCGGGAGAGGAAGGTAGGGGTTAGGGTGTCTGGGGCTGCACTACCCGACCCTCCCACGCTTATACCTGCCATTGGTGCCTTAATTAAAAGCTGCACGTAGTTGTTACGCAGGTAAATTACGGGAAATTGCCAGAAATAATTCATGACACAGTGAGGAAGGTTTTTGTCGCGTTCTGTAAGAAGACAATCTGGCGTCATGTTCCGCTGATGGAGGGAAGTGAAGCTTGATAATTTGTTCCTGTGTGTGTGTGTGTGTGTGTGTGTGTGTGTGTGTGTGTGTGTGTGTGTGTGTGTGTGTGTGTGTGTGTGTGTGTGTGTGTGTGTGTGTGTGTGTGTGTAGGGCGGCGTACAGGGACAGTCATTAGTACCATTTAATCCCAGGGTCTGATTCCTCCCTTTACCTCCGCCGTCCTCCTGATTGCACTAGTTAGCGTGGCAGCTTCCCCGTTGCATCGCGATCATCCACGAACAGCCGGCCGGGTTCTGGCATTCCGGAGTCACAGGGACGCTTTATGAACCTTTGTGTCAGTAGTGCTATGGTAGCTTTAAGTTGTACCGTCTGAGTGTGTCTCCTCTGTCCTTCCTTCTGTCCTGGCAGGCTATTTTCAAGGGCTGCATTCCTAAATGTGTCGGCGCCTTTAGTACTTTAAGGGACTCCAGTAAAAGTCTTAGAGGTTTTGATGGCGTTTTCATGATAGAATAGTTTAACAAGATTATGTACCGTCAGTGGGAAAAACGTCCATGAGAACCAGATTGATCATCATGAAAGTAGTGTTACATCACAAAGTGGTTTAAAATAGTACTAGTAGAGGATTTTGTCTTTTGCCTCTCGTCTTTCTCCGTTTTTGTTTTCTTTGTCCGTCGTTATTGTTGTTTACTCTACTGAAACTGCTCCTGTGTGTTTCTGCCGCCGTCCTTCCCTGTCTCCTTCCCTCTCTTCTTCCTTCCTTCCTTGCGCTGCCTCCATGTCTCTCTTTCCCTGTCTTCCCTCACCCGCCATCCGTCTATCCTATCACTGCTAACCCTCATGTTTCCTTTTATCTCCACACACCACTTCTTCCCTTCGCCTTTCCTCCTCGCACCTCACATCACTCACGTCAATGTCCCCTTTTCTCCTTCCCTCCCCTTCACTCTCCTCTACACTACGCCCTGCTTCCTTCCTTCCTCCTTTCCTTCCTCTCCTCCCCTCGCCTCACCACTTAATTAACTACCTGTGCGGCATACATCAGGTGGGGAGTAAGTCGTCCCAGGCACTGCACCACTAAGGTCGTCGAAGCAGACATAAAAATAAGCCCTGTACTTAAGCGTCAGTGTGGACAGTTTGTTAATGGCGGGGAAAGAGAAACTCCGGGAGAAGGAAATGGAACAGCGAGGATTGCGGAAGGTTTGGAATCCTTAAAGCTGGCGGGGACGTGTCTGGGGGAGGCCTATGTGTGATGGGACGTGTTGGGGCTGACTGGGAGGAGACCTGAGTGTGCTGGGACGTGGCGGGGCTGACTGGGGAAGGCCTGGGTGTGATGGAGCGTGCTGGGGCTAACTGGGTGCACTGCAACATATTGGGAATGACTAGGGGAGGCCTGGGTGTGCTAGGCGTGGTCAAGGGTGATGGGGCAACTGGAGTGGTCTTAGGAGATAGAAACCCGAGTGGTGAGACTTGGTATGTGCATTTACTCCAGGGTAGGAGGGCTGGGTGGGCGGGGCGGCCTCGTGCTGGCGTGTCCTGGCTGGCTGAGATAGGATTTGGCAAGCTTGAGTCAGGGTGTTTTGGGCTGAGGGAGGATGTGGCGGCGCGTGGCCTCGGCCGGGAATAGATAGGCTTTGGAAGGCCTGAGCGTGTTTGACTTAGTGATTAGGTGAGGGACTGATCGGAAGGCGCAGTGCGAGAGCTTTTGCAGGCTGTGTAAAGGGCGATGGTTGGGTCACGAGTGAAAGGAGGGAATTTCGTTCATATTGGCTGCGAAATTCACGTAGACTTGCAAAGGATGACAGTGTGGCGTCACCTCTCCCGCCAAATTAGATTCTGCTTTAGCCTCTTGTGTTACGCCAGCCAGCCAGCCAGGGGTGGGGTAAGAGGGGAAGACTGGAAGCACAGATGAGGTGGGAGGAAGAGGTTTTGTGGGCGTGAAGAAAGGAGAATAGGAAGTGAGGGATGGTAGAGCACAGAAGTGTGGATCAACACACACACACATCACCACGTCTAGGTCACATAGAGTTAGTTGCTGTCGTGAAGGTCACCACTTATTCTAGGCCACCACACACACGTCACCAGGCACAGCTCACTAATCCAGGAGTGTGCAGATGAGGCGACACCAGTCAGGTCACACCTAGTAGGTCATTAGGTAATACCCGCTTAAGTCAGTCATCAAGTCACCCGTGTAAGCCAGAAGGTCATATGTTTAGGTAAATAGGTCAGTCGTGTAAGTTAGTGGGTCATGTGTGTAGGTCTGTAGGTCACCCGGGTAGGTCACTAGGTCACAGTTAAATAGGTCAATAGGTCACCCAGTTTATAGCACCCCCCATCTTTCGCCACGCTCTGCTTCGCTCTGCTCTCATCCCCGTCACACAGCTTCATCCTCTGCTACACCGCATCCCCGCCCCCATCACCCCTCCCTGCGACACCACACCCCTTATCACCCCTCCCTGCTACGCCTCACCTTACCACTCCCTTCACTACCGCACCCCATCCTACTACACCCCGTCCTGCTACACCACACCCCAATCTGCACCGCCACATTCCGCCCCACCACATCTAATCCTGCTACACCCCGACTTGCCACACTCAATACCCCACCACAGTAACCCACCCCAGTCCTTCCTAGTGACCAAGTTTCCCGCCCTGTGCCAGAAGTTGTAAATCTTGAAAACAACATTATCAGGGAAAGGAAGGTTGTCAGGCAGTTTTGGTAATGCGAGGCAGGCACGGGAAGCAGACAGTGGAAGGCAGGCATGGAGACAGGCAGGGGGAGGATGGCAGGGGAGGCAAGCAGAGGAGAAAGACAGGAAGTGACAGGCAAGGGGGGAGGCAGGGAAGGAAGGCAGGCAGGGAGAGGTAGGGAGGGAAAGGCAGTGATAAG
>NW_026973797.1:70000-77500 GCF_035594125.1 Scylla paramamosain | reverse complement strand
GAGAGAGAGAGAGAGAGAGAGAGAGAGAGAGAGAGAGAGAGAGAGAAAGAGAGAGAGAGAGAATTATTTTCCTTTGTGTCCCGCCCTGAGGGTAAATGATTGCACCGCGGTGTTTCACTTTGTTTTTCGTATTTCATTTTAGTTGTGTCTTCATTTGCGTCCCTGAGCATTCTTGCCTGCACTGCCGCTGTTATTGCCCAAAGTTTTCCACCGCACAAACTGCCTCCCTTGCAGACCTTTCAGGACAAAGCCGCGGAGAGCTGCGAGGTAATGGCGAACCTTCAGCGTCTTGCCTTCGGCGTCTCAGGTGTTCCGCGTTAAGGCAGCACCGTGATGGGGGTTCGAACCCTGCCAGTACTTCGTGTACCTCAGATCGATAGCGGCTTGCCACTCCGCCATCCGCTACAGGTTTATGCACAGATTCTTTCAGGAGAAGAGACCCTGGAATCCCCGTCTCGCGTTCCTCTGTCCTCCTTCACTGGTCTGGAAACTCTCAAGAGGAAAGTTTGTGGACCTCGCCAGCGCTAATGGCTTGCTTGGAGACTGTTGATATTTCTTGCCGCCCTCGGCTGTGGGTGGTGTGCGCGCAGGGGCCACTTGTCCTTCCTTTGCGTGGCTCGTGAAGTGACGAGCACGTAAATCGATGAAAGAAATCATCGGAAATGATTGGCAAATGAAACACAAGAATACGGACAAGAGGTTGCTAATTAAAATCATTATGTGCATTCAGGAAATTAATTATTCTCTAATTAAGGAGAAACAATGGCTTGTGTTTGCTGCAGGTAAAAACTTATCTTGAATGTTGGCAATGACCGACCGCCCCTTTGCTGACTGTTGCTGCTGTAGCATGGTGGTAGTGGTGGTGGTGGTGGTGGTGGTGGTGGTGGTTGTACTCTCCCTGATGGCTGATGACAAGGGAGGTGATGGTGGTGAAAGTGGTGGTGGTGATATTTGTACACTACCTGCTCGCTACTGACAGGAAGGTGGTGGTGGTGGTGGTGTTGGTGGGGGTGATGCATCCCTTGCTAGCTGGTGGTGACACACTCCCTGCCGGGGGGGGGGGGAGGTGACAGAGGAGGAGAGGCACGGTGCAGCATGGCGGCCATCGTTCATCAATATCCCGTATCATTTACACTTCTTCTTTTATGCAAATAGACAAATCCCCTGTTGATTGATTATTTAAATATTAACACATTTTACTATGGGTCCCACCCTTCATGCCGCTGTGTGGGGGCGTGGGAGGGGAGGGGCGGCGAACACCTTCCTGGCTCCCTGCACGTCCCACGCCCAAGTAGTAGAGAGAGAGAGAGAGAGAGAGAGAGAGAGAGAGAGAGAGAGAGAGAGAGAGAGAGAGAGAGAGAGAGAGGGAGAGAGTCCTTATAGTCCTTTCAGTTACTCTTATTCTGTTTTACTGCCTCCTGCATCCCATGCCCCACTCGTATGTCCTGCCCCATCCCCTCCTGCCACACTTCTCTCCTCGAGCATCTCAGCCTGCTAACCTACCAAGAGCCTGTCCTGGTTTCCTTTGTATTTTTATAGTTAACATTTTTTTCATATGCTTTTTATTTATTGTTCTTTTTTTTTGTGTGTGTGTTTTTATTAGTGTCACATCTTGTTTTCTAATGAAGATGCCATGCAAAAATTACTCACTCCATGATCAGTTCGCCGAACTTGACCTAATTTTAAGTTTGCCTAACTTAAATTTATCCCGGGAAGGGACTTACGATATGCAATGATTTCTATATAAGTAAACTGACGAAGGCTAGTAAAAACGTTAAATATCCCACAATGAAGGTATACGTAATATGCTTGAGTGAATAATACTTTATGCGTGTACTGAAGAGGATGCTGCTCCGTGTTTATGAATGTGAAAGCCTGAAGACAAGACGATATTAGGAAGTTTCCCGACACTTACAATACAAGTGAGTACAGCAGGTGAAGGAATGCGGGGAGTCGAAGAAATATTGATTAAGAGCTGGATCCAAGATGCAAGAGATAAGCTTCAATAGAATTCAGGATTGCATTCCTAAGCCTTGCAGCGCCTTATCTCAATTTACCCTAATGAAAACCTTATCTAGATTACACTTAACAGACTCCAGTGGAAGATATTGGGCATCTCCAGGGATGTCTGCATCATTATAGTGATAGTTTAAGGGTTCCAAAATCATCAAATGAGAGAGAGAAAAAAAAAAATGAAAAACGCGTCTAAGCATCGCAGTGGCCTTTCAAAATTGCCCTGATGAAACTTTAACACGTCTAAGAATACTACCCCAAGAAAATCAGTTTAGAAGTATCTCCTGTGTGAATAAGGATGCCTTGATGATGGAAACAATTATGGAAATTTAAAGTATGCTAATGAGGGGAGAATAATTTACCCTTGAATGGAGTCACACAGGCGCCAAATAAAGACACGTATTTAAAGTCAAGATTTGGGTAAATAGAACACGACACACTTTCTTTTTTTCTTTCCAGGAATACGAGAATGTGCCTGGATTTTTACTGAAACTTTTTTTTCGTTTTTTTTTTTTTTTCGAGTTTTTTGTTGGCAGTAGTGCGCAGGAAAGCAGGGACATCGGGGCTGGTTACTCCTTCAGGCCCTCATCTAAAATTCTAAACCCTCCCCACAGTCAATAGCAGCCTTAGATTACACTTTATTTACGATCTTTTTCCGCTGTTAGTTTTTTTATTTTTTTATTGCTATCGTCACACTCATGAACACTCTTAAGCAATTCTTTAGAAATTTCTGGATTTTTCCTTAGATCATCACGACACACACACACACACACACACACACACACACACACACACACACACACACACACACACACACACACTCAACTTGCCATGTCTAGAGTGTGAGTGGTCTAAAATTTATGTTAACTTTTCTACTTTGAATATGATTTTTTTTAATCAGACTTTTCATCTTTATTCCTCCCTTGAAATAAAAAAAAGGAGAAACAATGACCATACAGCTGTTTATGTTGACGATAGAGTAGTAAATAGTAGTTCAGTAGTTCATTATACCAACTAGCTTCACTCCTATACTACAATACTCTTTCAAATCCCTTTCACTTCCTCGTGCACTTGGCGAAGGTAGAAATGGAAAGGCGGTGAAATGTAACCAGGAGGTCAAAACAATACGCTGAGGAATGCGAGACCAACAAACATAGGCAAAAAGATTCAAGAGAGGTAGTGATTCGCAGCGAGGCGGAAGACAGGAAGGACGTTGATATGTAGCCGGGAAATTAAAGATCATAAGATACTCGCTTACTTGAACGTAGGTTTAAATTCTCCCAAATGTAAGTAGAGATTCAAAAGGCGCTTGGCATTCTTCTGAGGCCGTAATTCTGAAACTCTTCTCTTTCTCATCACGATTATTTTCAAATGCCACAGAAATTATTAGGCGGGTTCTCTCGAGTGTTTCTCCTGTTAATCATGTAGAAACCCTGTTAATCTTTCACTAGAACTGCATAAACGCTCTTAATAATCGGTGTAACTTCAACTAGAGCCTTCTGAAAGTAGTCGAGTTGCGGTGTAGAAGTGTTTCAGAATATGTCCCTTACTACGACTTATGAATACCTTGCACTGTGCTTCTAGTTGGGAGTATTGCAATTAATCAGTTAAAAAGACCCGAGGAAACACACGAGGGACATTGTATGGGAAAAGCACAGTATAGTAAAGGAGAAAAGGAAGCGTGATAGGGTCAGTTCGAAGGAAGGAAGGAAGGAAGGAGAGAGAGAGAGAGAGGAGAGGAGAGGAAAGGCTGCCTCCAGATATTGGCATACTAAACTATAATATAATTTTCCAATGGCTATACAATTTTCGTTAATGTCGATTTCTTTTGCCAGGGGAAATTTATCGGAATTAAAATGTAGGGCAGAAGAGGAGAAAGTCGCGCGCTGAACACATGGTGGAGGAAGGAAGACCGGCGAATGTGAGGCGCGGAGGTTGAATTTAAGCTGGAGGGAGATTGGCTGAAGGGAAATGATACCATGAACTCACGTGGAAGGGAAAGGAAACATAATTTTCATTTGTGGTGAAAGCTTGGCCTAAGATAAAAGGAAGTTACAATATAGTTGAGGCACATGAAGCTAAGTAATAGTGGCTATGAGTGTGCGTACTGCAGTAAAAATTGGGCACTCCATAGTCACTTTACATTAAGGGATAAAGAGCAAGCAATTAGAATTTTTTTTTTTGTGCCTTTATGTAGAAATATATGGAATGTACACGGTGTAGCCTAGACGAGGCGCCCACACGTACGCATCCACTCACGCACACCCACAAACATTTCCTAAGAATTATTTTAAATCACATTATGTCTGCAGCCAGTGAAGAGAGAGAGGTTTATATGTAGCGGCAGTGTGCGGCAGCCGTGGGAGTGTTGGCACCGAACTGGTGTAGGACACAATGTTTTTACAGGGAGTCACGCATGTAATAACCAGGTGTGCTTCATGCAGGGACCGCCACGTGTAGGACTCATGGCTTCTTGCAGTTTCCTTTATTTGCTTACGTTCATAATACCTTGACGGACACCTCCCGTGGTCAAATCTATACTATACTCTTAAAATGTCAGCAGCCTCTCAGCTTTCCGACCACGATACGAGTTGGTCAGCTGTCCCACTCCGACCTCTCCCAGTAGCAATTAAACTTGTTTCTCACGCGCCACACCGGGACGCACTCGTGTCGTTGATCTGTACCAGCGCCTCAGGCAGACCCTCGCGATGTGATGCCGTGTCCTTTCCACATCATACAAACATAAGCTCAGCGCATCGTTCAAGACTTGGAGTTAACTTCATGTACATTAATATATTCATATGAGGGCAAAAAAAAATCCATTATCTGTATGTTAATGGAGGGAGGTAAGGAGCACAAAATGTAAGAAATCAGCATTTGCAATATTCAAATAACATTTTGTGTCCTGCTGGTATCCAAGGAAGTACAGAGATGCACAGCAAGGTGCAGCCAGACCACCAGCAGTGCCCTGGCAGGCTCTTGATGCGAGGAGAGACAAGTCATGCCACCATCAGCGTGTGGCAGGTGGAGTTCCATACAGGGCGGCACCTTCACGCTGCCGTCACGATGCTGCGTGGTGCTGCTGCTGCAAGTGACGTCATCTTGAGGGAAATAAATATCCAGAAGAAATTGAAACAAAGGTCTTTCTTATAACTATAATGATTAAAAAAAAAATAAAAGCACCTTCCGGAAGGAAAGCGGTAAGACGGAGTTTTCATGGTAATGTTAATCCTGTGAGAACAGAAGCTTTAAAAGGATCATTACCTGAGCCCAGCAAAGGCACCAGTGAAGGCACTGCCATTCTACACCACTAATTGCACAATACTCGTGCATGTAACAGTGAGTTAAAAACAAAGGCTGAACAAAACTCTGTTCATAACCTTATCGTGTGTGAGTGTGTGCTGGCATCTGGGATGCTGTCGGCCCAGTGAACATTAGTCTCCATATTGGCATTAGTGTGCACTCCAGCCTCGTTGACTCAACCTTGTTTATGACTCACGGCGCTGCACCCTGCAAGGAATAGAAGGGGCGGCGCCGTGAACTCTACTGCTCCTAGCCAGCTTCATGTGTGTACACCGCGAAGAAGATGAAGACACTCCAGCTTCCTTGGTGCAGCGGTAGGACGGCGGGGCGACGGGTCTGTTGTGTATTAGAAATTTTTGAAGCACAAACAAGAAGACAGTTATATATATAATATATATATATATATATATATATATATATATATATATATATATATATATATATATATATATATATATATATATATATATATATATATATATATATATATATATATATATATATATATATATATATATATAATGGTTATATATAATGGTTGTATATGTGTTGTATTTTCTTTTTCTTTTTCGTTTTTTTTTCTATACTGTCTTGTCTTATTTTATCTTTTCATTATTATATTAAAGAATGTCACTTGATATCTTTGGTGTGCGGCGCCAAAGAACGCTGAAGTATTTACCTCATCCGTGACCTCTTGTAATTTTGTCACCCGTTGTCTCCCTGCCTTCACGCACGAGCCTCTGCCGTCTGTTTAGCATTGCACTGTAATGAGAAAACTTTAACTTTGACTCTCAAGACAAAGGAAAATTTTTGTTTATTTTTTATTCTGTTTATTTATATATATTTTTTAAGACCACAAAGAACAGACAGTGGCGCTCCTTACGGGTTTGTTCTTTCTTAAGGTACACTAAGTAATGAGAAAAAATAGATGGAACACACACACACACACACACACACACACACACACACACACACACACACACACACACACACACACACACACACACACACACATTCGTTTCCCTAGCCTCTAAGTCTCCTCCTGAGCCACAATACCACGCCAGCTTTCTCTGTCGTTACTTCCCTCGGTAATCCTTTGAATCTCTCTCAGGGGACTTGGCGCCACTCTACTCCCGCACCATAACTCACCGCCACAAAACTAGTAATTTCCTTCCATGCGGCCGTCCGTCGTGCAGTCCTGGTCAGAAGCACGTAGACTATCCTGCCGTTCTCACTTCCACTGTGCTTAATTTTCCTTCACCGGTGCAAGTAAGTCCTCTCATCTGTTGATAAATGAGTGACAGGTTCTCAGCACATCAGAGGATTTGATTCCTTTACTGCTCTGGTCTTTATTAACATTGACAGCGCTGTGCAGAAATAGTTAGCATGGACGCAGAAAAAAGAGAGAATAAGAGTTTAATTCTGTGTTTCCTAAGCTACAAAAGTATTAAAGAGATTGACGCAAAAAAAGAAAGGTGACTGAGAAGCTGTACACGACTATGAGAACAAAATTTTTACTCTTACAGTGGAAGGACTAATGACGAGAACGGTCAGGCAGCGAGCATGAGTGTGGTCTGTTACTCAACTGCAGATGAAAGTTTCACAAGTGTGCCAGCAGACAGGATTGTGCACCTCTGTTATGATCCATTTCCTCGACTTCCCTGCCTATTCCACCCGTGCAAATCAGGGCACTAATATTATAATAAACATTTGCTTTCTGCTCCTCAAACCAGGGAGGGAATATATTGCTACCTTTGAAAGAAATGACAGGCGACAGGTTTTGTGTCCTGTAAACCTCCCCTACCAGTGAAGCTCTCAGGAAATTCATAGTATTGTATGACAAATAAGTACTACATTTTCTCCAACTAGGAAAGGAACAAAAATCTTCTCATATAACAAGTAACAACAGAGGACGTATTTTGTGTCATCTGTAGCTCGCTTGCTGATGAAACTCTTGTGAAATTTATAGCATAGTGAACACGCCCTTCCTTTTCTCCAGCCAGGGAAGGAACAGATTTCCACCCCTACACTACCTTTACAAGAGGTGACAACAGAGGACATGCTTGGTGTCGTGTGTATTCAACGATTTCCAATTCCTCTCCTTTTAGGGTGGAAAATATACACATAGGTAGAGTAATACATGGCAGGAGTTCTTAGTGGAGAACCATTCACTTGCATGCATCC
>NW_026973797.1:55000-65000 GCF_035594125.1 Scylla paramamosain | reverse complement strand
TATTTTAGGTATGAGGCTTAATCCTGTTACTTCGCCTGTCCTGATTTTTGAAGCTGATGATTCTGGTTATATCATCCCGTTATGCCTTTATGTCAGATTTCCTCGTAATCCACGCCTCTAAAAGCTTTGATTTTCTCTCAAAGGAATATTTCGTAGCCCTTGTAATATATGTTTGTCACTCTACTTTGTACTGACTTTAACGGACCTATATTCCTCGTTTAATTTGGGGAACAGAACTGTACAGCATAATGAAGTGTTTATGTGTGTGTTTGTGTGTGTGTGTGTGTGTATGTGGAGGGGGAGATGGTTCTGGCATCCTTTTTCTCCACACACCCCTACTCATTCACAAAAAGAAAAAGAAAAAAAAATTTTAAAGAATGACTCTTCTCTCCTCCATTCCCTTCCCTTCCCATAACACTTTTCTTTCTCCATTCCTTTTATTTATTTTTTTTTTCACCAGTCTGATCCAAAAGTTCACATAAATTTTTCCACTCCACTTTTTTCCCCCTTTGAGTTCCTTACCACCATGAGTAGTTTTTCCTGAAGGCTACGGCACCATGAACAAGTGAGAGGGGGCGGACATGCTGGAGAGAGGCGGGCAGGTAGGCAAGCAGGCGGACAGGCACAGGAGGGGCAAACATGAACAGACACGAGGGAGAGGCAGGTGAACAGGCAGACAGGCAGACAGACAGGCGAGCAGGGACTTGAGGTGCAGACATGAACAGACACGAGAGAGAGAGAGAGAGAGAGAGAGAGAGAGAGAGAGAGAGAGAGAGAGAGAGGCAAATAGACAGACAGACAGACATGCAGGGACGAGAGGGACAGACAGAGAGACGGTGGCGAGTCGGAAAGGGTTCAGGCAGCCAGGATGGAGCCTTGTCTGGATGAACGAAGCACAGAATGGTGAGGATGAGACGACATAACGACACACCGCCTCTTCTCACTAATTAACCTTCCGGCCGCTATGACTGCTCAGGCTTGATGAAATGGCCTGGCGGTGTAAGTTGAGACCATTAATTCTCAAAAGCAGTGACAGCTAAAGGATTGACTCGGAATAGTTCAAACCGTTTGGCTCTTATGGTTTTTATGTTTCCTCTGTAAAATCATCTAGACCGAATAAAGTAATAAATGGCATACTGTAATTTCCTAACTGTAAAAAAAAAAATTATTAGTAGCTATCTATCAAAAGGTAACTTAGAAACACCAGTGACGAACGTGATAAAAATTGTTAATAATCTTTTTTACAATATTCTTCACTCCTCCACTTTGTCACCATTTTTGAGTGGCATTAGTGGGATTTCCGTGTTTACTGTGCAATCGGAGACACGTCTTCATCTGTGTGTGCAAGGGATGGGAGGAGAGACAGGTGTGCGGAGGCGGTGAGATGAGGCAGGTGTGAGGAGGCGACGGGATGAATGTAGAAGGAAGGGAAGGAGGGAATGGGAGACGTAGGATAGAGGAGGGCATTACTGAGGCAGGGATGAAAGAGAGGGGGACATTGGGGTATTGGAGGCAAACAAACAGGGTAAAGACAGGGTGTTTGATGTAAGAGGTTAGAGATAAGTAGTGTAGAGGCTGGTGGAGATAATGGTGGTGAAGAATAAAGCAGAGAGGCAAGGAGGAGGTAGAAAACAGGGTAAGCAAGGTGTAGGCAGAGAATACCAAAGAGAATATGTGAGAAAATAATGGAAAAAGCTATTTGAAGGAAAGGAAGACAGGAACAAGTGGTGGTGGTGGTGGTGGTGGTGGAGGTGGAATGAGAGAAAAAGCAAAGTAAAGCAAAGGTATACGGAAATAGAGAAAAGGATAAGTAGGATGTAGAGAAGCTGTAAGGAAGCAGTGAGTACGTCAGGCAGTGTGGAAAGCAGAGAGGGTGGAGCAGAGACGAGGAGTGGAAGTGCGGTGGAACGGTAGTGTAGAAAGCAGACAGTGCGGAGTGGTAAGACAAGGCAGCTAGCGGTCAAAGATAGCGAAGATAGTAGGGAGCACTCTTATCTTAACGGAGGAGAGGAGGAGGGAAAACAAGAATTAGTAGACCAGAAGGGGTAAAGATAAAGGGGAAAAGTATATAAGTTCATGAGAATACTGGGAAGAAACACCCAAAACAAGGATGAGAGCTAAGAGCCGCCACACTTCACCTCCCCCTCAGCCTGCCTTGCTTTTTTTTTTTTTTACCTGCCTCTGCTTGCACTTTTCCGCTACATGGCACCCTCCACCCCCTCCTATTCCAAGTTCCAACACTTTTCTAACCTCTGCTCCTTCCTTTCCTTTCCTTTCCCTCCTGCACACCATTACGGGGAGAAGAAACTTTACTCATATCCATTACGTAAGTCGTTAAAAATTTTCAGACCTTCCATCACGATCATTTCCGTCACCAGCCACCTTCTGCATACTTAAGTCGGTGATGGGACTGTGCTTCCTGCCTCTACTCGCTGCCTCGACCCGCTGTGGAGGTGCTGGAAGGGTGTGTGCTGCGTGAGAGGGAGCGTTGGGTTAGGTATGGCACTTGCCGGTTGCAGATCAAGGCTTATCTATACGATGTCTTCTATGCTGGGCGATGTGAGCACTGTTTGCCCTCTGTATCGTCTGCCCGTTGCTGTCACCGCTTGCTCAATGACAAAGTCACACTGCCAGGGGAGGATGAGGAGAAACGATAAGAGATAAGGATAAGAGATAAAAGAGTGAGAGAGGACGAACACACATACACACACACACACACACACACACACACACACACACACACACACACACACACAGATGGACGAGCAGTTGCAGTCCTCCGTGAGCAAAAGGTTTGGGTGTGTTGTGTGCAGAAAGCCTCAACCATATCAATAGTTAGTGGCCACGAGAGTCCAGCCCGTAATTCTCAAGACCGTGGTGAAAAGAGAGAGAGAGAGAGAGAGAGAGAGAGAGAGAGAGAGAGAGAGAGAGAGAGAGAGAGAGAGAGAGAGAGAGAGAGAGAATCCTCAATCTACAGTTTGTTCAAAAGTATGAAGAAAAGACGAGATAATGGTGAGCTGCTCCCGCCCACTGCAGGAGGGGGAAGGCTGCTGGCGGCGCTGATGTGGGCGGCGTGGTGGGCGTGGGCGCAGTGCGAGGCTTAGCAGGAAATATTTGCGAGGATGGCAATTTCATGAGACTTAAAAGAGAATATTCATTGCTTCCTCCTTGGAAACGCAAACGTGCTTACTCATCACGGAGAAAACGAAAGCAGGATTATAACTTTTTCATGGGGAGAGGTTTATCATGCGTTATTTTGCTGGGTCTGAGTTAGGGAATGTTGAAATGTACGAGGAGACAAATCACGAAGAAAACAAACGAGGAAACAACTGTAGCATATCTCTTTGCCATTACGAGGTTGTGTGTGATCAGCCGCAGTGTATGAGTGAGGGTTTAGAGGGAGATTCATGAGGTTTTGTAATCTGAGGACTAGTGAGGCGAAAGATTGCTGAGCAGGCAGCGAACACAAACAGCTTATGATTTCTATCGGTTTCTGTGTGACTTCCTTAGTGCACAGATGAAAAAGGAAAGAGTTGATCATTTTTGCATTTATGATATCTATACTTCCTCTGCATCTTATAACAGCTCGTATTCCTAGACCAGACTCCTTTTGGGCGCAGATAAAGAAGGAAGACATAGGATCATCTGTGCTTTTATAACCCACGATGAATAAAGAATGAACACATAGAATGAAGGAACAAGTCGTGAAGCAGAGGCAGGGAGAGGCAGGAGGGGGGCATACGAGCTCTCTCTCTCTCTCTCTCATCTCTGGGTACACAATCTCCTTTTTTGTAATCTTCTCAGACTCACTCAGCCACTTAGGGTCTCACGCTCTTGCAGTCCTCTTCTCTTTCTAATCCTCTTGTCACCCCAATTCAGGAATAGTTTTCTTCTCGTCTTTTCGTTCCTCGGCACAGGAAAGAATGCGTAATCTTACCATGGAGTCATCACTGGAAGGGAATAATTGACTCCCTCGTACCTTCACCTCCTGCCCTTTAGCCCACGTCATCTTTCCGAGCCATCCTTGCGCCGGATTGCTTGGCCACTCGCCCACGTCTATTCCCGGCAATCTGCTTGGGACTCGGGAACCGCCAATGAACTCCACTATCAGACTGCAGCGCCCGGTACAATTTAACCTATCGGTGGAAACAACTTCACCCAGAAGGAGACTTGAGGCGAGCACTGTAGCTGATGGCAGTCTGACTTGTGGCTCCTCCTCTTTATCTTTGCCTTACTCCTTTCTGGCATGCTCCATCCCAAGTTTCCTTCCCTTCACGAGTGTCGCAGGCAGCAGGTGATGGCCGCACCGCACCTCTCCTCCGGTACACCTGAATTATCACAAGAATGATGTTGTTCCGCATAAGAAATCCATACACCTTTGAGAAATTAAAACCCTTTATTGGCGATATTTGTGTGCGTGTGCGCGTGCGTACTGGCGCCACACACACACACACACACACACACACACACACACACACACAAACACCTAGCACGTGCTCGCCTTAATAACAATCCTTGCCTGCCTGGATATTAATACTTCCCCTCCTTGGGCCGCCGCGCCGCGCCAGTGCAGAATTCATTATACGATATTTTATCACTTGGGAGGCCTTCTGTCTTGCCGCCTGATGATGATAATGATAGTGATGTTGACGATGGTGCTTGGCCTGTACAGTCGCTCAGGCAGCAGCCGCGCCCAGCCGTCCGCCGCCCGCCCCGAGCAGGCACCGCTGGAACTTGGCCAACAGCAATTAGGAGCAATAATAGGTGGTGTGGTTTTCGCGAGGGTTCTGAAGACGCGAGCCATTATGTTGTTAGCGAGGAGTGTGTGTGTGTGTGTGTGTGTGTGTGTGTGTGTGTGTGTGTGCAGCAGGATAGCAGAGCGGTGGAAGGGTTTTATTCCTTCAGCATTTCACCACCACGCCCTCAGGCTTGTCGAGGTTCCTGGAGGACGGCGTCACGTGACCTCCTTCTTGAGGCGTTAAAAAAATAAAAAAATCAATCCGTCTATTCCTGGATGGCATTACAAGATAGAGGTGATTTTTTTTTTATTTATATAACAAATAATGTACTCAGACTTGGCAAACACTTAAATATAAACTTAGTACTCATTCTGTGCTCAGTAGCGTACTAACATTCCCACACCCCACACGTCTCACAAACCAGATTATTCCTGGAGGTTTAACACGTAAACTTTCAAACAAATGATCATTTCATGTGTACTTTGCTGCCATTTGCTAATTACTGTTACTTTCTATCCTGCATTTATTCTGTGAGTCTTTACCCGGCCGTCTTAACATGAGACAGACAACAGACAGACAGACAGACAGACAAAGCAGACAGACAGGCAGGCAGGCAGGCAGACAGACAAACAGGCAGACAAGCAGGCAGGCAGGCACGCAGCGAGGAATCCTACTCGGGCACCAGACACATTCTGAAGCTGGCACCCGAGTCATGTGGTACATTTTCGATCATGAATCTTGAGAGCGAGGCGGGAAGAGCTGAGGCATCCGGGAAGGAGGAGGAGAAGGATGAGGAGGAAGACTGGAGTGCCGGGAACAGAGAGCCAAGTGCCTCATAACGAGGTTACCACCTTATTAAACTACTGTCGTATTCAGATCTTCAATAGTGGCATGAAAACAGGAGGGGAAAGTAAGATTCCTCCGCCTCTCACCTCCACCGCGGCAACCTGGCGGCGGGGAGAGGGAGGAAACACTGCTTTGGGAGGGTAACTTGGTATGGCAGAAGGAAAGAAAATTTGTTAGTCTCTCGAGGGAAGTAATTGATATTGTCTCTGAAATGTATTTTTAGTTATTTTAAAATGAACTATTATGTTTTGCCGAGGTTGTTTTCTCGTTTGACTTCTTCCAGTAAGAGAAGAGAGGATGGGAAGGGAGCGCAGACGAAAGAAGGGGAATGAAAGAAAAGAACGTGATAGAGAGTAGAGAGAAAGGGATTTGAAGAAGAGAGAAGAAAGGAGGGAATACAACGAATAAAGGAGTGAGAGGCTGTGGCTTTATTTTCTGAGCAGGAGAAGAAATCTTAATTAGAAATTAAAAATAGATAATATTAGCGTGTGTGTGATTGTAGTCTGCAGCCTACCCCAGCCACACGTGTGTCTCTTAACTCTCAATGTGGTCTTTCGATATTCGATATTCGCGTAGTGGACGAATAAAAAAATGCAGCAGTTCCTGAAGGTGTTGCCTCACAGACCAGGTGTATGGTGACAGGGTTGCTTCCCACATCTATTATACGAAGTTTCTTCCTATAAATCCAAGTATTGCTTACAGTTCAGAGCCGCTTTGATGTCGGTTTAGAAATATCGAGGTGAAGTTTGTCAGCTTATAGCATTTCAGTACTTTGCTGCCGACATCTGCATTGAATGAAGATTTCGGTCGCTAGTTGCACTGCTGGTTAATATTGCTATAACTGGAGAGGTACGTTCGTAATCTTGGAGAGGACTGCCCGTCAACGTGAGATGACACGACGCCTAGCCAGAAGGAAGTCTCGGAGACGTTTTGTTTGTCACTTGAATTACTTTTGTGCCTCTTATTCCTGCAAGTGTGATGTTCCCAGAGGCTGGCTCTATGTTCAAGGAGCGTGGGTTGAGGGACGGATGCAGCATGCAGGAGTATAATGGCCGTGGTGAGTGCTTCTTGTGCATCAAAGGAATAATTTTAGTTACAAATAAGTCTCCACTTTTATGCACCACGTGTACAACATATATGTATTTTTACTTTTGTTTTTTTTTAAACATATAGAAAAGTTTGCAATACTTTTAATGCCGTCAGCTGTACGTATTTCATGCTAACGTTATTTTTTACTGCACATTTTTATTGGGCAGGCTTTGAAACGCCGCCCGAGGACACCACGTGTGCTAACCATTTACAGTTCTCTGCAATTAATAGTTTTACAGGCGACCACTCCTCTGCCCTGCCTGGCTTTTCTGTAAGGGTCTGTGGAATTGTTTATTTTTCTGAGCATCGTTTTCACTTAACATGTGAGGTGTTGCTATTCAAGGCCTCGCGAGCAGGACTGACAGATGACACGTGGCGCTGGTCCCAGACTGTACCAGACAGCCTAGGTCACGCGGGGCCGCCACAAACCTTCCTGTAGTCTCGTATCAGTAAGTTGTTTTTCCGAACACATTAACTGCTGCCTGTGAAATTAAGTTGTGGGTATACTTGCTAAAACTTTTTGCTGTATTTTGCTTGTATTCATTATTGTTCTTATTGTCACTTAGGTATTTTATTTGTTTTATTTGTTATTTTTCTGGTCCTGGAGCCGCCACATAATCACGTGCACGGCTTGTCACGCGTTCATATCATTCTCGCATAATTAACACGTTATTTGGACGCTTTGTTTGGTTGACAGTTCGGTAAATTTGCTGCGCTTTTGAATTCTGAGTTGTGTGTGTGTCACCGGTGCAGTTTTAGTCATCAGTAACACGGCAGCTTTCCTTTTTACGTTAATAAGAATCTCCTGGTGCAGCAAAGAATCGCGTGCAGTGTTGTGTCGCGCCGGGTCGAGTGTGGCGTGACTGTGATTCCCACGCAGGCTGTGCTTTTAACAGTGTGCCGCGTTTTGTCGACTGAAGGCCTGCGGTGGACGTGCCGGATTGTTCTGCACCTTTGTTGTGTGTGTGTGTGTGTGTGTGTGTGTGTGTGTGTGTGTAGGTGGACACGTGTGTGTGTGAATGCCTATGTTCCGGAATTCCGCGCTCTGTCAAAAGGTAATGACAATTGTGTGTGGTTTGTCACGATAGGGGTGAGTGGTGATTAGTGCCGCTGCGGTGAGGGAGCAGACGTGTGGCACCGGTGGTGAGCAGCATATAGATGGAAACACGTCAGTCCGTCACGCGTCTGGAGCTGGCCGCATCTGTCCTTTTGTCGCCTCCTTCAGGGTTTGTTTACGGGTCGTTGATCACATCACAGCGTGGCACAGAAGGCTGCCCAGGAGTGTTGGTTCCACGTAGTTATGAGTGAGAGCCACCAGCTGGGAAGAGGGACTACAGATAGTAATGCCACCTGTGTCCTCTCAAAAGCTTCATAAAACTGATTCCTGTACTAAAAACTTAACAGTAAAATTTCTTATAGCTTGTTGTGGCTTGCATCTCCACGAGTATCCTCCAGACAACCAAGTATTTTTGTGTCCGCCTTGCACTGCACTAAAGAATCAATTGTAGGTACTCACCACGAACCTTTCTGAATACGGTCGGTCTTTGCTCAGTCCCGTGTGATAACGTGCTGTATTTCTGGCGCTGGTCCTGTTATAACGCTTTGCTATTAAGGCTTGTACCCATAAACGCTTTGCATATAAGAGGTTTTGCTCAATGTACATGGAAATTGATGCGGTGTATTGTATGAAATGTAAAACCCCCAAGAGTATTGTAACTATTGCCAACAGTCTATCAAAATCTCACAGGACTGTTTGCAAGGCCACGGAGATGACTAGTCAAGTTTTTCAATTTCATTTTCCCTGCTGATAGTGTAGAGTACTTGTTAAACTATCACTCTAACCACGAAACCACTCGCAGAGCTTGTTAAAAAAAAAAAAAAGGTAAATATTTGAAAACGAAAAAAAATTGAGATCACGGTCCTAGGAAACCTCAATCAATTCGAACCAAGCTTGTTAAGTAATTAAAAGATTGAAGAAAAAATTTTGAGATTACGTTCCTTCGCCTTGTAATGCTTCTTGAATCCCCCGGTGTTGCCTGCAGTGCTACGACAATTGTGCCTGATGGAGGAGGCGCCGATTTGTTTTGTCTCAGGGGAAGTGTTTTCGTCTGGGCTTGCAGGAATCTGGAATCATTTTGTGCATTCAATTACCGGAGAGAGGTTCTGGGAAGGACTGCAGAGGAGGAGGAGGAGGAGGAGGAGGAGGAGGAGGAGGAGGTGGAGGTGCATCAGCTGGTCTTGGTGGCAATGTGAAGAAAGAATTTGTAATGAGGAAATGCACACCAGATGGAAGCAGAAGCGCCAGGGAAATGGAATGATATCATGAGAGAGACGCTATGATGAATGAAGGAGAGATTGTGTGTGTGTGTGTGTGTGTGTGTGTGTGTGTGTGTGTGTGTGTGTGTGTGTCTAGAGAGAGAGAGAGAGAGAGAGAAGATTAAAGGAGTAGAAGCTGTTACGAGAGAGAAAAAAAGAGCACCATTGCTAAAGAAGAAGAAAACACATATCATTCCATCCCTTTCAGTGCAGAGCCTCACACAGCGTAGACAGCTAGACACACTACTCAGATATGTAGATAGATACATAGATAAATACATAGATACAAAGAAAGTTATTTGAATAGATAGGCTCATAGATAATTCATTTACCATATCTAACAGTGACACTCATATCCTATACTACGTAGACAGCTAGGTACACTACTTAGATACATAGATATATACATGGATAAATAGATAAATAGATAAATACATACGTAGATATAAGGATAGTTATGTAGATAGGTTGGTAGATAATTCATTCACCACACCTAACAGTGACACTCATTCACGTCACTCAGCTGGCATGCAAACTAATACCAGGCTGACGCACACCGCGGTCGGTAGCGGTGGCAATAAATTACACCAGAGGGAAGATAAAACACGGAATTGCAGCGATGCGTTCAAGATTTATCGTAATGTGGGGTGCCTTTCACTCGTTCCCTGCCTTTCCGGGACCGGGAACGAAACCTGACTGACTGGACGATTATCCTTTAAATTTTATCTTAATTGTACCGCGAAACTTCAAAATAAGACCACAAAACGAGACCGGGAAGTTTGGGAGTCCCTGAACTCGAGAACGCTACACTGGGACACGAGATCTGGGACGAGAACACGAGATAAAGAAGAGAGAGAGAAGGAAAAATAGGAACACCACCACCAACAACACAACCAAAACCAACAACAAAAATGCACACAAAAAGACCGCCACCACAATACCACAAGATCTCAAATGTCGCTCGTGTGTGTGTGTGTGTGTGTGTGTGTGTGTGTGTGTGTGTGTGTGTG
>NW_026973797.1:45000-50000 GCF_035594125.1 Scylla paramamosain | reverse complement strand
ACTTAATAAGCTTAAGTTAAAATGTTCCATCTCTTCGCTTATTGAAAGAGAACATGGATATCCGTTTTACTTCATCCTCGCACGACAGATTACGTAATGCACGGATTTGTTCTGCTGCTGATCTTCCTCAACTTGTCAAGGCGTCCCCGTCACATGGCATCCCTTAGGACTCTATTTTCATTTCTCAAACATTCTAGCTCTTTATCTTGACGACTCTTAAGTTTCTATTGTTAGAAGACATTGAGGAATATTAGTTTGCACACGAACACACATTTTGGGCAAGAAACTCGCAGGACACTCAGAGGAAAGTTCCCCCGCCTAGTGTCACTGATCAGCTGATTTCTTTTGTCACGTCAGATCGAGTCATTTTTCGTTTGCCAGCGACGATTTTCTATTCGGATCAAAATTAAATGCTGCTGATAAAAAATTTTCGGACAAAATTGATTGCAGGCCGTGGTGGACTTGGGAGACGAACAAGAGGGGAAGGCGGCTGCCTGGTCCAGCCTGGAACCCAAGGCAGAGAGGCCTTGCAGCAGGCCTTACAGCTCCCACTGTACTACCTCCAGCTCAGATCATAATCGTCCACTTCCATAGCCTTGCACTAGGCACGAGGTTGTCATAAGTAAGGAAACACGGACTACCATCCACCAGATAGGGCCACGAGAGGGGGTCCTTAAAGGGAGATAAGGGCTCCTTCTATTGTCTGGTGAGTGGCGTGGACGGGTTCCTTGCTTGTGGAAGCATCGGGCTGAACAGGTCGCTATGAGTGAGGGCACGCTGTGCGCCAAGCACCGGACACTGGCAGCTGGAGGCGTCCTCTAAGGGATGAGGAGGGCGCACTTCATGACGGTGTTTGGAGAGTGGCGTGTGGCGGGTTTTTATTTATGGCGACTATGTGTGAGGGTGTGGAAGGTTGCCCCCCCGCGGCCAGCACCCAGGGGTGGCCCTAGGGGAGAAAGGGCGCGTCCCTCATAGGATAAGATTCTTACACACTCGCCGCATCGCTATCGCTATCGTCGCATTGCTTATCGCCGCATTGATAATCGCCGCATCGCTTATCGTCGCATCGCTTATTGCCGCATCGCTATCGCTATCATCACATCGCTTATCGCCGCATCGCTTACCGCTGCATCGCTATCGCCGCATCGCTTATCGCTGCATCGCTATCGCTATCGCCGCATCGCTTATCGTCACATCATTATCGTCGCATCGCTATCGTCACATTGTTTATCGCCGCATCGCCATCGCTGCATCGCAACACCGCAGTGGCCTGACGTTGCCTTGCTATCAACACAAGCAATGGCTTGAAGCAGCCTTGCTACCACCACAAGCAATGGCTGAAGCAGCCTTGCTATCAACACAAGCAATGGCTTGACGCAGCCTTGCTACCACCACAAGCAATGGCTGAAGCAGCCTTGCTATCAACACAAGCAATGGCTTGACGCAGCCTTGCTACCACCACAAGCAATGGCTGAAGCAGCCTTGCTATCAACACAAGCAATGGCTTGACGCAGCCTTGCTACCACCACAAGCAATGGCTGAAGCAGCCTTGCTATCAACACAAGTAATGGCTTGACGCAGCCTTGCTACCACCACAAGCAATGGCTGAAGCAGCCTTGCTATCAACACAAGCAATGGCTGAAGCAGCCTTGCTATCAACACAAGCAATGGCTTGATGCAGCCTTGCTACCACCACAAGCAATGGCTGAAGCAGCCTTGCTATCAACACAAGCAATGGCTTGACGCAGCCTTGCTACCACCACAAGCAATGGCTGAAGCAGCCTTGCTATCAACACAAGCAATGGCTGAAGCAGCCTTGCTATCAACACAAGCAATGGCTTGACGCAGCCTTGCTACCACCACAAGCAATGGCTGAAGCAGCCTTGCTACCACCACAAGCAATGGCTGAAGCAGCCTTGCTATCAACACAAGCAATGGCTTGACGCAGCCTTGCTACCACCACAAGCAATGGCTGAAGCAGCCTTGCTATCAACACAAGCAATGGCTGAAGCAGCCTTGCTATCAACACAAGCAATGGCTTGACACAGCCTTGCTACCACCACAAGCAATGGCTGAAGCAGCCTTGCTATCAACACAAGCAATGGCTTGACGCAGCCTTGCTACCACCACAAGCAATGGCTGAAGCAGCCTTGCTATCAACACAAGCAATGGCTGAAGCAGCCTTGCTATCAACACAAGCAATGGCTTGACGCAGCCTTGCTACCACCACAAGCAATGGCTGAAGCAGCCTTGCTACCACCACAAGCAATGGCTGAAGCAGCCTTGCTATCAACACAAGCAATGGCTTGACGCAGCCTTGCTACCACCACAAGCAATGGCTGAAGCAGCCTTACTATCAACACAAGCAATGGCTTGACGCAGCCTTGCTACCACCACAAGCAATGGCTGAAGCAGCCTTGCTACCACCACAAGCAATGGCTGAAGCAGCCTTGCTATCAACACAAGCAATGGCTTGACGCAGCCTTGCTACCACCACAAGCAATGGCTGAAGCAGCCTTGCTATCAACACAAGCAATGGCTGAAGCAGCCTTGCTATCAACACAAGCAATGGCTTGACGCAGCCTTGCTACCACCACAAGCAATGGCTGAAGCAGCCTTGCTACCACCACAAGCAATGGCTGAAGCAGCCTTGCTATCAACACAAGCAATGGCTTGACGCAGCCTTGCTACCACCACAAGCAATGGCTGAAGCAGCCTTGCTATCAACACAAGCAATGGCTGAAGCAGCCTTGCTATCAACACAAGCAATGGCTTGACGCAGCCTTGCTACCACCACAAGCAATGGCTGAAGCAGCCTTGCTACCACCACAAGCAATGGCTGAAGCAGCCTTGCTATCAACACAAGCAATGGCTTGACGCAGCCTTGCTACCACCACAAGCAATGGCTGAAGCAGCCTTGCTATCAACACAAGCAATGGCTGAAGCAGCCTTGCTATCAACACAAGCAATGGCTTGACACAGCCTTGCTACCACCACAAGCAATGGCTGAAGCAGCCTTGCTATCAACACAAGCAATGGCTTGACGCAGCCTTGCTACCACCACAAGCAATGGCTGAAGCAGCCTTGCTATCAACACAAGCAATGGCTGAAGCAGCCTTGCTATCAACACAAGCAATGGCTTGACGCAGCCTTGCTACCACCACAAGCAATGGCTGAAGCAGCCTTGCTACCACCACAAGCAATGGCTGAAGCAGCCTTGCTATCAACACAAGCAATGGCTTGACGCAGCCTTGCTACCACCACAAGCAATGGCTGAAGCAGCCTTACTATCAACACAAGCAATGGCTTGACGCAGCCTTGCTACCACCACAAGCAATGGCTGAAGCAGCCTTGCTACCACCACAAGCAATGGCTGAAGCAGCCTTGCTATCAACACAAGCAATGGCTTGACGCAGCCTTGCTACCACCACAAGCAATGGCTGAAGCAGCCTTGCTATCAACACAAGCAATGGCTTGACGCAGCCTTGCTACCACCACAAGCAATGGCTGAAGCAGCCTTGCTATCAACACAAGCAATGGCTTGACGCAGCCTTGCTACCACCACAAGCAATGGCTGAAGCAGCCTTGCTACCACCACAAGCAATGGCTGAAGCAGCCTTGCTATCAACACAAGCAATGGCTTGACGCAGCCTTGCTACCACCACAAGCAATGGCTGAAGCAGCCTTGCTATCAACACAAGCAATGGCTTGACGCAGCCTTGCTACCACCACAAGCAATGGCTGAAGCAGCCTTGCTACCACCACAAGCAATGGCTGAAGCAGCCTTGCTATCAACACAAGCAATGGCTTGACGCAGCCTTGCTACCACCACAAGCAATGGCTGAAGCAGCCTTGCTATCAACACAAGCAATGGCTTGACGCAGCCTTGCTACCACCACAAGCAATGGCTGAAGCAGCCTTGCTATCAACACAAGCAATGGCTGAAGCAGCCTTGCTATCAACACAAGCAATGGCTTGACGCAGCCTTGCTACCACCACAAGCAATGGCTGAAGCAGCCTTGCTATCAACACAAGCAATGGCTTGACGCAGCCTTGCTACCACCACAAGCAATGGCTGAAGCAGCCTTGCTATCAACACAAGCAATGGTTGAAGCAGCCTTGCTATCAACACAAGCAATGGCTTGACGCAGCCTTGCTACCACCACAAGCAATGGCTGAAGCAGCCTTGCTATCAACACAAGCAATGGCTTGACACAGCCTTGCTACCACCACAAGCAATGGCTGAAGCAGCCTTGCTATCAACACAAGCAATGGCTGAAGCAGCCTTGCTATCAACACAAGCAATGGCTTGACGCAGCCTTGCTACCACCACAAGCAATGGCTGAAGCAGCCTTGCTACCACCACAAGCAATGGCTGAAGCAGCCTTGCTATCAACACAAGCAATGGCTTGACGCAGCCTTGCTACCACCACAAGCAATGGCTGAAGCAGCCTTGCTATCAACACAAGCAATGGCTGAAGCAGCCTTGCTATCAACACAAGCAATGGCTTGACGCAGCCTTGCTACCACCACAAGCAATGGCTGAAGCAGCCTTGCTACCACCACAAGCAATGGCTGAAGCAGCCTTGCTATCAACACAAGCAATGGCTTGACGCAGCCTTGCTACCACCACAAGCAATGGCTGAAGCAGCCTTACTATCAACACAAGCAATGGCTTGACGCAGCCTTGCTACCACCACAAGCAATGGCTGAAGCAGCCTTGCTACCACCACAAGCAATGGCTGAAGCAGCCTTGCTATCAACACAAGCAATGGCTTGACGCAGCCTTGCTACCACCACAAGCAATGGCTGAAGCAGCCTTGCTATCAACACAAGCAATGGCTTGACGCAGCCTTGCTACCACCACAAGCAATGGCTGAAGCAGCCTTGCTATCAACACAAGCAATGGCTTGACGCAGCCTTGCTACCACCACAAGCAATGGCTGAAGCAGCCTTGCTACCACCACAAGCAATGGCTGAAGCAGCCTTGCTATCAACAC
>NW_026973797.1:32500-40000 GCF_035594125.1 Scylla paramamosain | reverse complement strand
AAATTCAGAATCTTCAATCTCCTTTCTCATCTCTTGTATCTTTTTGGTCATTCTTCTATTTACTTGCTCTAACAGACCTACAAGTGTTTTTTTTTTTTTTTTCGTAAATATGGTGACCAGGACTGAATAACATGGTCTAGATGAGATCAAAATGAAGTGCCGAATATAACTATAGTATTACGTCAGGACTTCTGGTTTTAATGGCTCTGAAGTTCAAACCTAATACTCAGTTTGCTTTACTGGTGGCCTTCATGCACACCACAGGCCTCCCTCCCCCGATAGGACCATTTACCCTTTGACTCTTACCTGGTACATGTTTCCCTAATTACTAGTCAATCTGAGACATCTTTACTACAGCTACTTCCAAATTTTAAACTGAGTAGAAACTGCAAAATCTGTTCTTTTTAATGACCTTCCTTCTTTATGTTTATTGAGGTTTCATGCATTACTTCTGGTGCTGCTAATTGTTTCGTATCGCAGTGAAAGGGTTAAGGAGGACAAAAATGCTGTCATTAATAGGGTTTTCTTAATTTAACTGCTCGTAGACTTCTTGTTATTTGTTACGGATTGGCAGTGCAGTGCAAACAAGGATGGCTGCAGCAGCGCAACACGGAAGGTTCCGCAGGAGTTGTCTTAGTTACACCAAACTTCCAGACAGTTAATCAATTTTCGTGAATAGGAGAGTTTGAATCAGTTTTATTAATGAGCTCTACTATTTTTTTATGCTTCTCATTGACTTGAACTTGCTATTTAAGATAGGATATTTTATAGTTTCTTATATTTTATTCTGTCGTATTTTTTTTTTCTCCTCTAACAATTACATTAATGTATATCACTGAATAATTCCCTCATGCACCGCTATATAATCTCGCTTTTGTGGCGATATAAAAAAAATCAGTCACCTTCTATATAACATTAAGGTATTTTCTGTGTCGCAAATGATCTATGACAACTGAGAAATGCATGCCAGCTTCATGAAATCCGCAAGGTAGAAAATAACTTGCCACGTCCTCCTTGAAAATCATCTATTTGATAATCATGTTACTGAGAAATGGACTTGGTGAGAGACGTGTCCGTGCAGGAGTAGTGATGTGAGGCAATATTCCGACAGATGGAGCGTGCGGGGTGCAGGTGATGCCAGGGACGCAGACAGCCTGCTGTGTGTGTGTGTGTGTGTGTGTGTGTGTGTGTGTGTGTGTGTGTGTGTGAGCGTGCTACCTATTTTAGAATTCAGTTTGTTATTGTTAAGCAGAAATGAGCTAACACACACACACACACACACACACACACACACACACACACACACACAAACACACACACACACACACACACACGCAACGATGAAAATTATTCTGCGAGCAAGATTAAGCCACTACTGTCCCATCAGCTGCAGTCCTCCTCCTCCTCCTCCTCCTCCTCCTCCTCCTCCTCCTCCTCCTCCTGCGCCACTGCAAGAAATATCGACGCTCGTGGCGGTGGCGCTCTCTCTCTCTCTCTCTCTCTCTCTCTCTCTCTCTCTCTCTCTCTCTCTCTCTCTCTCTCTCTGACACTAATCATTCCCTTTTTATCTACTTAGATTTTTCTCTCCTCCGCATATTCACTTTTCCCTTGTCCCTCGTTTCCTTCGTTACTTTTATTCTTTTATTTATTTTATTTATTTATTTTTTTTGCGCTTTCCGACAGTTTTTTTTTTCTTTTAGCTTTTTCCTCACTTGGCAGTGTCCTTTTTCCTGTTCTCATTTTCTCTTCCTTTTCTTCCTCCTCCTCCTCCTCCTCCTCCTCCTCCTCTCATTGCTGACTTATTTTACATTGTCTCATTCTATTTTTTTCCTCTCCTTCCCCTCTCCGCGACCTTGCTCTCTTTTCCTTTTGTTTGTTTTCCCCCATTTTCCTTTCTCCTTATTGTCTCTCCCTCTCACGATATTGCCTCTTACGCAAACACTCTCTCTCTCTCTCTCTCTCTCTCTCTCTCTCTCTCTCTCTCTCTCTCTCTCTCTCTCTCTCTCTCTCTCTCCAGTACGTATTTACACAAGAATGACTTTTTTTGTGTGTTGTCTGAGTGTGTGTGTGTGTGTGTGTCTGAGTGTGTGTGTGTGTGTGTGTGTGTGTGTGTGTGTGAGTTGAACCATCAGTTGCATGAAGGCCGTTGGGTACAAGAGGCGCAGGAGAGAGAGAGAGAGAGAGAGAGAGAGAGAGAGAGAGAGAGAGAGAGAGAGAGAGAGAGAGAGAGAGAGAGCGCGAGCGATGTGATGTTCTCTCATTTCTGTGATAATTTGACACCAAGTCTTCTGAAACTGGCTGTGGGGATAAAAGAAAAAGGGAAAGGCTGCAAGCAGAAGAAGAAGAGGAGGAGGAGGGACAGTGAAAGGAAGAGTGGGAGGAGGAAAAAGGCTTGAGGAGGAGGGGAAGAGGGAAGCAGGAAGACGAAAAAAGAACGAGTGAGGAGATCGAGTGAGTAAGGGAGGTGGCGAATGAGATAGGCTGGGAGGGAGGGAAGGAGGGAATGAGAGGGAAGAGGAGAGGAAGGGAGAGAGGGAGAGGAAAGGGTGCGGGTGTGATGTGTTTTGTTGCTTTGTGGTGGAGCTGTTGAAGGGACCGACCCTGAACGACCTTAAAGAGACTGAGAGAGAGAGAGAGAGAGAGAGAGAGAGAGAGAGAGAGAGAGAGAGAGAGAGAGAGAGAGAGAGAGAGAGAGAGGTACTGGTGTTAACAGATCTAAAATTAGACTGTGGCTGAGAAAATAAAATATCGACTCGGACATTGGCCAAAAAATTATTGAGACACATTGACAGAAAATAAAAGAAAGACACATTGACAGGATATTGACAGATATCGAAACAACCAGTGACAGGAAACAAAAACAGAGACACAGATTATGAGACAGGAAAAAATATACCTAAACAAAGAAACAGACAGAAATAAATGAAAGCAGAGGATAAAGAAAGAATAGGATACCGAAGCAGACAAGAAAGAGACACAGACAGACAGACAAAACAGACAGACAGGGACACCAGACCAAAAATAAAGTTACAAAGAATAAAGGTAACTGTTCTTTGTATCATTGTTCATACTTTTACCAAAACGAGAATTCTTTATTAACATATTTACTTAGTTTTGCCGCTACCACCACTGAAGAAACCCTTGTTATTCCCAGCCACGAGTTTATAATGCATCCTCGGGGCAAGAATACTGAGAGGTAGCGTGGGGGCAGCGCGTGCCCTCGTCCAGACTCAATACTCTGCTATCTGAATCAACATATTTTTACAGTTTTTCAAGGTTATGGTAGCATGGAGAGGCGGAGGCAGGAGTATTATATTCGGTTAAGGTTCGTCCACACGTCTTCTTTAGAGAGGACGCATCACACACAAAGTTCAGGTGTTCAGTTACGGTTTAATATAGTAATATACCTGTGTTTAGTGTTTTCCTTTGATATTAAGCCCCGTGATCTAAGGATGAATCAGTCGGCATGTTTTAAAAGGAGCCTGTCAGTAGATGAGAGTGTAGTGTTGAGGGAGAACACAAAGAACAATGGGAGTGTTGCTGGTTACTTGACTTACAACCGTGATAATCTTCCGGTCTTCTTCAACGCATGTCCTCTTTCAATGCATCTATAAACCATCCATAACGTCTTTCTCTCTTATACATAAGAAAATATAGTAGAAGTCACTGTCGTCTGCCTTTTCTTACCTCCTCCATTCATTTGACTCCTCCTTACCCAAGAAATTTTTATCCCCCTTGTTGATGATACTCGATTTCATGACGGGAGAGAAAAGGTTTTTGTAGCGAGTTAACGTATTTGGCGAGCTGCGAGGGGCTTATGTCAGGATCCACGCCGAGTCTCTGTCACGGGATTATATTTGAAAGGGATTAACTACATTGGCTCTGAATACATGAATACGCTTGCCACGATTTTTTTCCCACCGCTGGACTAGAAGCTAATCGGCCTCGAGGTACTGAGCACTTTAATAAATAGTTTTAGTGCAGTCTCCCGTGGCGTGTGTGCGTCTGTTTGTGCATCTGTTCGTGTCCGCTAAGCCTCTTGTAATGAGGGAGCGAGGGATGCTTGTTGGAAGTGTTTCGTCTCCAGAATTTCACGAGTTTTGTGTGATGTGGGACTTTTAATTGCCTCCACCGTCTTGGGACTAGAGGGAGAGTACTAGACTAGACTAGAGGGAGTACTGAATTACGCAAGGCTAGGGCAAAATTGAGCAAGTTTGTCGTGTTGGCTCTTAGTTTGGGTTTATATCTGACACCTTTGCTGTCTTATGTTTACCCTGTGTCAGTCAGTCGCGTTGTTTTACTAAGCTTAGATTGTGGAAAGTCTTAAGAGTGTTTGCGAGTTCCGGTGTTCGTGTCAGGCAGCAGTTTGTGTAGATTTAAGGAAGGGAAGGTAGTGATGTAGGTTGGTGAGTGAAGAGTGGATGAGAGGGAAAGATGTGTGTGGTAGAGGAGTGTGGGGGAGTGGAATAAAGAGCTTTGAGAGGTGAGATGTAGCTTTGAGGATGATGGGATGGTTATACTAGTGAATACGTGTCCTCCCCCCTCTCTCTCTCTCTCTCTCTCTCTACCACCACCACCACCACCACCCTTAATAAGCTTAATATTCCCCACGGCTATAAAAGCTATCGGTAACATGATCGCCGCGCCGCTGTAATTAATGCTTGGAGGATTGAACCATCATCACGCTTATTGCCACCATCACCACCAGCACCACCACCCCTACCCCTCACTAGTGTTACAAGGAATAAACACTGAAAGCAAATATGTGTTATAAGTCACTGGTTCTATTTCTCTCTCTGTTCTCCTCTTCCTGTGCTGTATTCCTTGCTTTACCTTACTTCTAATGTCTCAAGAAGCTGTCTGATGGTGTGTTGGTTAATTCGAAAGAGAGAGAGAGAGAGAGAGAGAGAGAGAGAGAGAGAGAGAGAGAGAGAGGGTGCAAGGCAAGGTCTGCATAAATAGATAGAATTGAGATGGAAACAAAACTGTGGAATTTTTATCCTGTAATTGTATGACGAGAAACTAAAGAGATAAAGAGATTACGGACAGCAGAAATAGAATGTAAGGTAAAGGTATTCTGTAGAGGATAAACACAAGAAAATATACTTAGAGATAACAACATACGACCATAAGAAAGCAAGGGAAGCTACAGGAAGCCGTCATACCCACACGTGGCAATCCCTCTCAACAGACAATGGACTCGTAGAAAGGAACAAAAATTTAAACAGTGATTGTCTGTCTATGAGATATGCGTCGCTCAAAAACAAAACAACAAAAAAAAATCTACCTTTTTAATACTGGCAAACCAACACAACACAAGAAGCTGAAAAGAACACGAAGGGTAGAAAATAACATGAATTTTTGCCACATGAATGAAAGATGCTCACTCAAACGTAGAAATGAAAATACCTCAATATCTGCCTTCTGGGACACGAGAGAAGCCACAACACGCAGGCAAGGAGGGAGGGAGACAGGGAGAGGATGACAGAGGAATACCCCCTTAGGTGCGGTAGGATAAGAGAGTAGCGGCGAGGAGGCAAGAAGTGTTGTCATTGCCCCGCGAGTGTCAGCTTAAGGGTGTGCAGTCGGGAGGCCGCCACCAGCCAGCCTCCCTCGCCAGGCGCTGTGTGTTCTCCTGCAGGGGCTCTGTGTGGCCAGGCACTGAGGGTACGACTGTAATGGCAACGATGTCCTGTTGTTGTTGTTGTTGTTGTTGTTGTTGTTGTTGTTGTTGTTGTTGTTGTTGTTGTTGTTATCTTCTTTTTCCAACAAATATGATTCATACTCATTTTCTTCTTCTACTACTACTTCATCTTCCGTCTCCTTTTCCCTCCTCCTCTCCTCATCCTCCTCCTCCTCCTCCTCCTCTTCCCTCCTCCTCTACCTCCCTCTTCGCTATCCTATATCTCACTTTAGATTAGATAGTTTGATTTATCACAGGCTGCCTCGTAAACACACACACACACACACACACACACACACACACACACACACACACACACACACACACACAAACACACACACACACACACAAAGGAAGAGCTGCTATTTGTTCTTTATTAATGTTCCTTCTCCTACTACTACTACTACTACTACTACTACTACTACTACTACTACCTAACATAAGCTAACCTACGTGCCGTCACCATAACCTCTTCTAATGCTAATGCCTCCTCTGGTCTGCCCCCGACACGTCCTCTCTATATTAAGGACGCAGACGTGAGGGAAATGTGTGTGATAGACATCCGGTCCGTCTGTAGAATTATCACATTATTATGGTGTCAGAGAGAGAGAGAGAGAGAGAGAGAGGAGAAGAGAGAGAGAGAGAGAGAGAGAGAGAGAGAGAAATTAGAGTAGAGTTTTCTCTCTTGAAGGAAAAATTTGGTCCTTTCTGTATTGTGTGTGTGTGTGTGTGTGTGTGTGTGTGTGTGTGTGCGTGTGTGTGTGTGTGTTTGTGTGTGTGTGTGTCTGTCGGTGTCAATGTCTCGCCTCAGTATCTCGAGGGAGGGAAACTGTTATTACTGAAAACTTGTGAAGGAGAGAGAGAGAGAGAGAGAGAGAGAGAGAGAGAGAGAGAGGAGAGAGAGAGAGAGAGAGAGAGAGAGAGAGAGAGAGATAAAGGTGATAGAAAGAGAGGAACATCCCCAACAGGAAGGCATCTGGGTAGAGGAGGAGGAGGAGAAGGAGGAGGAGAAAAAAGTAAGGTGCAAAGGAAGAGAAACAAAGAGGGAGAAAAAAAAAAGGGCTGAATAATACAGTAGAGAATAAGAGAAGGAGGTGGGTGGCGGTGGTGGTAGAGAGAGAGAGAGAGAGAGAGAGAGAGAGAGAGAGAGAGAGAGAGAGAGAGAGAGAGAGAGAGAGTTAACACAGATTGACTCTATTGACCAGTTGTTAGCGCCACCTCAAGGAAAGGCAGTGTGATGTAACCTCTTCTCCCAGGCCCCCCCCCTACTCCCCTCCCTCCCGCCCCCTTACTATTTCCCAACTCCTCACTGCTCCTAGATAAACGTCTCCTCCTCCTCCTCCTTCTCGTCGTCCTCTTCCTCCTCCTCCTCCTCCTCCTCCTCCTCCTCCTTGTTTTTATTCTTGTTCTTCTTGTTTTTCTTGTTCTTTTTGTTTCTTGTTCTTGTTTTTTTCTTTCTTCTCGTTCGTGTTGCTTTGTTGTTATTGTTGTTGTTGTCTTCGTTGTTGTTGTTCTTCTTAGCCTTCGTCTTCGTCTTCGTCTTCTTAGCCGTCTGTTATAGCCTTTATCTTCGTCTTTCCCCATGGTCTCCCTCTCCCCCCACGCCAGCACGACACCACATCCCTCCCATCAGTAGATCCATTTCAGAATTTAATCTCTCAGCAACAGATCTATTGTTATTTTTGCTCTTTTACTTATATTATATATATATATATATATATAATATATATATATATATATATATATATATATATATATATATATATATATATATATTTTTTTTTTTTTTTTTTTTTTTTTTTTTTTTTTTTTTTTTT
>NW_026973797.1:10000-27500 GCF_035594125.1 Scylla paramamosain | reverse complement strand
GTGTGGCTGAGGTATTGTGGGGTGTGGTACGTCGTGGTGTGACAGGTTGTGTGGTGTGTGGTGTGGTGTGACTGTTGTGTGGTTCGTGGTGTGACAGGTGAATGCAGATGAACAGCACAGTGCATTGACACTCCCTGTAGTACATGAAATTTCACTAAACCTGTCATTATACTTCATGAGATTTATGAGTCCATCCTTTGAGTGCCATTGTGTCCACTTATGCACCATTGTATTGCATGGGTGGAGTTTGTTAGCCTGATTGATCACACAGCATGGGAGGACAGAGGTGGGAGGGTAAGGCAAGGGAGGGGAGCAGAAGGGACAAGAGGAAGCTAAGCTAGGATGTGATTAGGGCACCTTGTATATACTTATTTCCTTGGTCCTGCATCTCCTCTTATTTTTGGGGGGCTGTTACTGACAATAACTACATTATTCACTTAGGTGATGGCAGGAAAAATTTGTTGTGATGTGCATGAGAGGGTAGGTTTGATTTAAGTCAAATTATTTAAGTTTATTTAAATTATAGTAAAAAATAATTATTTAAATCAAAATTAAATATACTGTATTCAAAATTATTGAAATGTTACATTGGGTCAAATATCTAATGATATATATATATATATATATATATATATATATATATATATATATATATATATATATATATATATATATATATATATATATATATATATATATATATATATATATATATATATATATATATATTTTTTTTTTTTTTTTTTTTTTTTTTTTTTTTTTTTACTGTACTTTTATGTTTGATTGGAGTTCCACTTCTTTTTCTTTGTATTTATGTATAGTTACTTTAACCTAACAGATCTGATTAAGCTATGATTTTTATGTGAAAAACTCCTCTTGGGTAATGTATATTAAAGTACAGTTTCATTTAACATTGGCCAAGTTTGATACAAGAAAATGGCCTCATAAGACTGAAACAAATAGTTACTGGAACAACCCCTAAACCCCTAAAGGACAGGAACATTCCTCATGGACACCCCTCCAACCTGGGCTGGTTTTGACAATTCAGTGAAAATAGGTCATGTTCCATCAATTTCTCAACTCTGCTTTGACCAACTACTTAACATGTAATAGCATCACACTTATCAATTCTTCCTCTTCAATCTTCTGCCACCGTGAACTTTGGAAAATTTGAAATTAAGGCCACAAAATGCAGGTCAACTATAGAAGCCACCTGCCTCTACATTGCATCAACTATAGACACCATCCACCCTATAAGGGTTAAACCAGTAAAGTGCCTGGAAGGCGATTGACGAGCGAAGCTGTTAGTAATGAAACAGTGGAAGCACCCTGCAGATTGTGCACTTGACTAATATTCAGATCACTCTAGCAAAAAACATTGCAAGAGTCGAATGGTTGTGCTATTTACTGTTGGATAGGAAATTTCGTTTTGTGTTTATTGGTGTCCACTTTTGTTGAGACAAACAAAAGTTGATGAAAACCTGCAAAAAACTGAAGTTTGGTTTACAAAATCCCAATTTTTACACACTTCTACTTTTTACAAGTTACCCTTTGACTTCAGCCAATAGAAGAGATGAAAGCTATATTATATAAAATTGATAGAGTTGTGCTGTCATATGGTGCAAATTTTGTTACAATCGGCTATGTTGTTGAAGAGATATTAGTGTTTGAAGAGTGTTATAGTTGAGCTGGGCTGGATCAGGCAGCTCAAAATGAAACAACAATCTCCTTAGAAAACTTTGCTTTTGCCTGTAATAAAAGAATTGATTTATATAAAAAATCTGATGTAAATCAAATAAATAGATTTTTTATTTTATTCATTTTAAATCATGATTTTATTCAACTCTTGTACAAATATGTTTTGTTACTTTTGTTATGTTAGTTTTAATTGCAATGTTGCTTTCAAGGGACAAGAATGTACAGCAAGAACTTGCAGAACTCGGACAGAAGTGAATTACCGGATCTGAACACCTGAGTAGGTAAAGAAGCACAGCTGCACAAGCAAAGAAGGAACACTACTACCATGAATGCCCAAGACTTGTATGACAATGTGCTGCAGGGAAGAGAGCGTAAGTCATTTCAGTTCAGTGATGATAACTTCTCACCCAAGTCTAACCTGGATGTGTCCCCACACTACACCACCCTCTCTGGCACTCCATGCCGATGACTCACTCTCCTCCAGTACTTGTGACATGCCTCGGTCCAGCCTCTTTGACTCAACTAAATTTTCAATCAGCTTATCACCAGACAACCATGGTTCCAACTGTGGGCACATTTATCCCATAGAACGATCACATTCAGAAATGGGTGCCAGTACTGTGGAGACCAAACTCAGGAAACTGGATCCACTCAGGTCATCCTCTGACCCAGAGATGAATTGTTGCCACTCGGAAACTCATGTCTCTATAATGAAGGCTTTAAACAAAAGTTATAAATGTGAAGAGAATCTCACTGGTGACTTCTCCAAGGCTCTGTTGCTTCCTATCCTTGAGATTGGGAAACACCCAGACCTTCAGTCTATAAGTGTTCATACTCTAGCTGATGTTATTAAGGGCAAGTACAATGATAAACTTGCCTCCTGCAGAATTATTGACCGTAGGTACCCGTATGAATATGACGGAGGGCACATAAAGGGGGCAGAATTGTGGCACTTGCCAGAGTTAGTGACTCAGAACCCGAGAGCTAAGAAAGGTGTTTCACTTATGCCACTATAAGGCCTTCCTTGAGCTTATTTCATTATTTTCCCTATATCATTCTCTCCATCTTATGTTCTACAGTCCCTCCTTTCTAATGCATGAGACTTGCATTGCTCAAACTAAACTTTTTATTGGGCTTATTAGAAATTAGGTCATTTATTGTTTAATTGTGTTATTTTACTGAGGATGTTTAATATTTTCATGTCATTCATCCATTAACAAACCTTTTTATTGGCTTTATTAGAGATTAGGTAATTTATTTTATTTAATTGTGTTATTTGACTGAGGTTGTTTAATATTTTCATGTCCTTCATTCCTTCCTGTCAAATTCATTAACCTTGCAATGTTCAGACAACACTTGTATAGTGTGAATACTTTGGTATTTTTTGTTTTGTTTTACTGAGATTGTTTAATATTTTTATATCATCCACAAATTCACAAAACTTGCAATACTTAAACAAAACCTCTAATCTGTGGATTGGAGATCAGGCATTCTATTCTGTCTTACTGTGTTCTGTTTTACTTATATAATCTGTGGATTGGAGATCAGGCATTCTGTTCTGTCTTACTGTGTTCTGTTTTACTTATATAATCTGTGGATTGGAGATCAGGCATTCTGTTCTGTCTTACTGTGTTCTGTTTTACTTGTATAATCTGTGGATTGGAGATCAGGCATTCTGTTCTGTCTTACTGTGTTCTGTTTTACTTATATAATCTGTGGATTGGAGATCAGGCATTCTGTTCTGTCTTACTGTGTTGTTTTACTTATATAATCTGTGGATTGGAGATCAGGCATTCTGTTCTGTTTTACTGTGTTCTGTTTTACTTATTTAATCTGTGGATTGGAGATCAGGCATTCTTTTCTGTCTTACTGTGTTCTGTTTTACTTATTTAATCTGTGGATTGGAGATCAGGCATTCTGTTCTGTCTTACCGTGTTCTGTTTTACTTATTTTCATATGTCCTGTCAAATTTGTGAGACTCACAATACTCAAACAAAATTTGCAATGTATGGATTAGGTATTTTATTCTGTTTCATTGTGTTCTGTTTCACTAAGATTATTTAATATTTTCAGCCCAAGAGTGACACCACCATTGATGAGAAACCCGAGGACAACCTCTGGCTACAACTGGGCTTTACTGTGGACTCTGAGACAGGTAAGCTTTGGGGATCATTAGCTTTAGTCATCAATACTTAATTAGCATTGGTGAAAACTAGTGTGCATTCTTTCATTTATTTTTAAGAGGTGGCCATTTCTGTGATAGTGGTGCCTTAAGCTGACTAATGTTCTTTTATGTAGAGAGACAAGAATATGATGTACTATCTAACAATTTAATATTGTCTTAGCTAAGTAAATGCTCACAATTGGCCAGTTATAAAGACCTGGCCATTTCTGCAACAGTAGCATCTCATGTTGACTGAAGTTTTACCATCTTAGAGAGAGAAAAAAAAAGGATGCATTCATTGTGTAGCTATTCATATATTAGCTGACACTGTGCCTCCATGATAAAGTGGGTCGTGTACTTGACTACGAATCTGTGGGCCCTGATTTGAATCAGGGCTGGGGCAGTTGATGCATAGTTCACCCATTTGTCATCCTTTGGATTGGTTGGTAAAGACTACCTGGGGAAGCATGGGGAAGGTAAACTATGGAAATTTGAATATCCCTTACCTCTGTGTCCTTGGGTAAGGGATATAATCCATCTCAGTTTCAGTGGTGTACACAGAGATGAGGTCATGTGCAGCTATAACTTGTGCTCCCAATTTTACCTTGACCTCAAATGTATGCTCATGAATGCCTGTTTATGTCTGTGATGCACAGTTGCAGGGTCTTTTAATCAGAATGAGTATGATATGGTCTCGTGGAATGTCAGTTCACCTATTAATGCTTAGATTTCTTCATAAATACCTCTTCTAGTGTCTCAGGCACATTGACAATCTGCTGAAGATATTGGTAATGCTCTATACTCTTGGATATCTTGGTGTTGAAGGTTTGGATCAAGGCATAAGCTAGCTAACTCTCTCTCTCTCTCTCTCTCTCTCTCTCTCTCTCTCTCTCTCTCTCTCTCTCTCTCTCTCTCTCTCTCTCTCTCTCTCTCTCTCTCTCTCTCTCTCTCTCTCTCTCTCTCTCTCTCTCTCTCTCTCTCTTGCTTTCATTAATGATTCATGATTCAGAGTCCTGCAGAAAGAGTGAAGTCTGTGCTGCTTGGCAGATGCAGATGACAAGGTTGATCTTAACTTAGTATTTTGGAAAGGGAGGATTGGCTTGGTTTGATGCTGAAATTGGCTGCTCCTGGCTTGTTCCTTACTCCTGATAGAATGAGCCAATTTCAAGTCTGGTACTCCTTCCATCACTACATTAAAATCTACTTCCTCATTCTCTTCTTTGCTTTCTCATGGTGAACTGCTGGAGACATTTGATTCTCCTTTGTTGTAAGGAGAGCTGTAGCCTCTGTATGGGAGACATTAAAGAAAGTATCCACTTTCAGTGGCTTCATATCCATAGTCTGAGTGTAACATTCTGGAGTGGTATGTGGTGAAAAGATCCTTCTCTTGATCTGATCCTTAATGCAGCATCTCTGTTTGTGCATTCATGACAGTTCTCCATTCATCACTAATAAACATGACCTCTTCTTTGTTTCACAGATATCCCTCTTACATATGATGCTCTTCACACCATCTGTCCATTTCATTTCTGGTTCTCTTCTCAGCCTTACACCTCACACATCCTCACCACTTAGCCCTGTTCTTCCTCTCAGCATGCCCAAACCATTAGTGATAGGAGGTATAAAGCCCCTCAAATTGTTTGGGACTGGAATTGCTTATGGTCCTGATGTCCAAGGCACTGCACTTTATACCTCATGGTAGAAATATTTGTCCCACCTTCAGATATATTTTTCAAGTGTTTTTCTGATGCTCCAAAGGGAAGGCATGTTATTGTCATTACACTTTCTGCTCTACTCAGTCAGCCTATTCTCTTTCCACACCAGTTATCCTTCACACTTCATTGTTCACAACTGACTCATTATTCAATCCTTATGTGTTACTCCAGACATACTCTTCAGATATCTCATCTCAATGACATTCATTTTCCCTCTCTCCTTGGTTTCCGAGTCTCATGTTTCAGTTTCATTAAATATAGTCACCACTAATACCCCATCCTAAAAGTTTTCTTTGCATCTATTGGAGGTAAAATACATCCATATATATACAGTTTTCAGTCTTCCCCACACCTTTCTTGCATCATTCATTCTAATTTTCATTCATGCACATATTCTTCCATCCACAGCAACTTACAAACCTAAGCTGCTTAAAACAGGCTACTTCATATGGTCTTAATCACCTATATCTTCCCACCTGGTTGGCATCCTCCTTGAAGATGGTAGCCAGGTCAAGACACATACAGGATGCCTTGTCTTATTGTAGAAACAAAAATACTGAAGAGAAATTCCCTCTCCTTTCACTGCCCCCCTCTCAGTTACCTTTTCTAAAAGAAGCAGTATTTTTTTCAAGGTAGCTGTTAAGTGTACAGTGAGGCTGTATCTTCCTGCCACAGAAGGGAATCTTGACTATAACCAACAGAAATGAGCAGATAACATGATCGGGTTTTGCACAACAATGCACAATGAGGTTGCTGCTTTATGTGTCTTCCTACCACAGAAGGGAATCTTGACTATAACTAATGGAAATGAGCAGATGAAATGATTGGGTTTAGCACAGCAGTGCACAATGAGGTTGCTGCTTCATTATGATGGCACACTTTGCCTTATGATTACTAGTTATCTCCATATATATTATATGAATGTGAAATAGCCAGAACTTCAGCCAGCTTGAAGTACAGTTCCCTCTACTTCCATGTTCATCACTTAGCATTGCCAGTGTGTGAATTGTCTGCTGTGAACCACTGCACCTGATTCGACTTACATCCAAGACACGTTCCACTCGTTATGAGTAAGAGGGAGGGTGATGGAGGGATTGATGAGATTTGTCTGAGGTATGAGTGAAAGCAGGTGGTTCACAACATTGGCAGTGCTAAGTGATGAACATGGAAGTGGAGGGGACTGTACTGATTTGAAAATTATATGAAATTTCATGCACAGTGTTATCTCATAAGGAAACAGTATTGTACTTCACTCTAGCAGCATTGCATTTGCCTCATATGCCCCACCACTAAGTCATCCTTGGTAACCTGCCAGGAGGAGGAAGTAGACACCTGCCGAAACGATAATTACTCCCAGTGAGGTCTAAAGCACTGTTCAGGGGGTGCTGTGAACTTATCATTAAACCCAGCTGTGACCTCACTGAATGTTTCCCTTTGTGTCTCACAACACAAGGGGGCAGTCACAGCCTGCCCTCTAAAGACAACTCTCTTCCTCCACACAAAACTACAAGCACCTAATAACACACACACCCTTCACTCAAAAATTTTAAAATCATGGCGACTCCTACACCAGCCTTGGAGTCCCCATCTGGGGAGGAGACCATAAATGTCCCCAGGTCGGACTGCCTTTCTGTCGACGACCCTAAGTGTCTTGACACCCCCCTCAACTTTTTCTTCATTAACTTCTGCAACATTCGCAGTCTAAGATCTAATTTTCAATCTGTAGAACACCACCTCTCCTCTTCTAAACCTCATCTTCTTTTCCTCACTGAAACTCAGGTGTCTGAGGCAACTGACAGTAGCCCCTTTTCTGTTCCCTCCTACTTTCTCTATCCTCATTTTCGATCCAAAGCTGGATGCTGCATTTATGTGCGCAATGACTTAACCTGCTCTCGTGCCCACGCTCTTGAATCTTCCGAGTTTTCCACCATCTGGCTACGACTACAGAGTCATTCTCATACTAAATTTATCTGTGCTGTATACCTCTCTCCTAACTCCTCTGATTATAAGAAATTCTTTGACTACTTAACTTCCAAAGTGGAGCACATTCTGACCCTCTTCCCTTTTGCAGAGATCTCCATTCTTGGAGACTTCAATGTTCACCACCAGCTTTGGCTTTCCTCTCCCTTCACTGACCATCCTGGTGAACTAGCCTACAACTTTGCTATCCTCCATGACCTAGAGCAATTGGTGCGACAACCTACTCGTATTCCTGACCGTCTTGGAGATACGTCCAACATTCTTGACCTTTTCCTGACCTCTAATCCTTCTGCTTATGCTGTCACCCTTTCTTCTCCGTTGGGCTCCTCCGATCACAATCTCATATCTTTATCTTGTCCTATCACTCCAATCCCTCCTCAGGATCCCCCTAAGCGAAGGTGCCTCTGGCGTTTTGCCTCTGCTAGTTGGGGGGACCTGAGGAGGTATTTTGCTGATTTTCCTTGGAATGACTACTGCTTCCGTGTCAGAGACCCGTCTTTGTGTGCTGAGCTCATAACAGAGGTGATAGTGTCTGGCATGGAGGCGTACATTCCTCACTCTTTTTCTCGTCCTAAACCTTCTAAACCTTGGTTTAACACAGCTTGTTCTCGTGCTATACATGATAGAGAGGTGGCCTACAAAAGGTACTTAAGCCTTCCATCACCAGAATCTCATGCACTTTATATTTCTGCCCGGAACCATGCCAAGTCTGTTCTCCAACTAGCCAAAAACTCCTTCATTAACAGAAAATGTCAAAACCTTTCAAGATCTAACTCCCCTCGTGATTTCTGGCATCTAGCCAAAAATATCTCCAATAACTTTGCTTCTTCTTCTTTCCCTCCTCTACTTCAGCCAGATGGCACCACTGCTATCACATCTATTTCTAAAGCTGAACTCTTTGCTCAAACCTTTGCTCAAAACTCTACCTTGGACGATTCTGGGCTTGTTCCTCCCTCTCCTCCACCCTCTGACTACTTCATGCTACCTATTAAAATTCTTCGCAATGATGTTTTCCATGCCCTTGCTGGTCTAAACCCTCGGAAAGCTTATGGACCTGATGGGGTCCCTCCTATTGTTCTCCGAAACTGTGCCTCCGTGCTTGCACCTTGCCTAGTCAAACTCTTTCAGCTCTGTCTGTCAACATCTACCTTTCCTTCTTGCTGGAAGTTTGCCTACATTCAACCTGTTCCTAAAAAGGGTGACTGCTCTAATCCCTCAAACTACCGTCCTATTGCTTTAATTTCCTGCTTATCTAAAGTTTTTGAATCTATCCTCAACAGGAAGATTCTTAAACATCTATCACTTCACAACCTTCTATCTGATCGCCAGTATGGGTTCCGTCAAGGCCGCTCTACTGGTGATCTTCTGGCTTTCCTTACTGAGTCTTGGTCATCCTCTTTTAGAGATTTTGGTGAAACTTTTGCTGTTGCCTTGGACATATCAAAAGCCTTTGATAGAGTCTGGCACAAAGCTTTGATTTCCAAACTACCCTCTTACAGTTTCTATCCTTCTCTCTGTAATTTCATCTCAAGTTTCCTTTCTGACCGTTCTATTGCTGCTGTGGTAGACGGTTACTGTTCTTCTCCTAAATCTATTAACAGTGGTGTTCCTCAGGGTTCTGTCCTGTCACCCACTCTCTTCTTATTATTCATTAATGATCTTCTAAACCAAACTTCTTGTCCTATCCACTCCTACGCTGATGATACCACCCTGCACTTTTCCACGTCTTTTCATAGACATCCAACCCTTCAGGAGGTAAACATATCACGCAGGGAAGCCACAGAACGCCTGACTTCTGATCTTTCTAAAATTTCTGATTGGGGCAGAGCAAACTTGGTATTATTCAATGCCTCAAAAACTCAATTCCTCCATCTATCAACTCGACACAACCTTCCAGACAACTATCCCCTCTTCTTCAATGACACTCAACTGTCCCCCTCTTCTACACTGAACATCCTCGGTCTGTCTTTTACTTATAATCTGAACTGGAAACTTCACATCTCATCTCTAGCTAAAACAGCTTCTATGAAGTTAGGTGTTCTGAGACGTCTCCGCCAGTTTTTCTCACCCCCTCAGCTGCTAACTCTGTACAAGGGCCTTATCCGTCCATGTATGGAGTATGCTTCACATGTCTGGGGGGGTTCCACTCATACTCGTACTGCTGTTCTAGACAGGGTGGAATCAAAAGCTTTTCGTCTCATCAACTCCTCTCCTCTAACTGACTGTCTTCAGCCTCTCTCTCACCGCCGCAATGTTGCATCTCTAGCTGTCTTCTACCGCTATTTTCATGCTCACTGCTCTTTTGATCTTGCTAACTGCATGCCTCCCCTCCTTCCACGGCCTCGCTGCACAAGACTTTCTTCTTTTTCTCACCCCTATTCTGTCCACCTCTCTAACGCAAGAGTTAACCAGTATTCTCAATCATTCATCCCTTTCTCTGGTAAACTCTGGAACTCCCTGCCTGCTTCTGTATTTCCACCTTCCTATGTCTTGAATTCCTTCAAGAGGGAGGTTTCAAGACACTTATCCACCAATTTTTGACCACTGCTTTGACCCTTTTATGGGACTGGCATTTTAGTGGGCATTTTTTTTTATTAGATTTTTGTTGCCCTTGGCCAGTATCCTTCCTACATAAAAAAAAAAAAAAACCCTTGGTAACCTGTAAGATATTAACCACCCATCACTGTGGATTAGCCAGCACGTCTTGCTGGTAGAGAATGCGTAAACTGATCAGTGAGTGGAAGCATCAGTCAGTGGCAGTGTTACCATGTTCAATTACCTGCTCTTGGCAGAATCACTGTGACAGCATTGGTGAAACAGAGCATAATAAGGTTAGGAAAGTAGGTTAGGAAAGACTAAGATTTACAGGCTAAAACATGAGGAAATTACTGCTTGTGGATGTAAAAATAAGTATGTTTGGAGGTGCTCAGTCTTGGCTACCTTAAGGGAGACATCAGCCTGATATAGAGATAGATAGGAAGGAAAATATATTTGTTATCTAAGACTAAGATGCAGAATAAGATATGGGAGAATGCTTGTGTGTGCAATTGTAAATATGTTTATAAACATGGTGTTGCTTTTTCTTCTTTTTTTTTCTTTTTTTTTTTTTAAGGAGGATCTAAACTTGATATATAGGTAGATAGAAAGGACAAAGCCAATTTTGATTTTTCATTTCAGTATGTTCATGAGTGCAGTTTATTTAATAAAAAGGAGATTCTTATCTGCCTTATCTCAGGGTGATAGAAATGACAGAGCCATTCTGACTTGTCTGCATAGTACATACATAAGTACATATGATCAAATAGAATATGATTTATCTCCTTATTGCAGGAGTCTTTGTTAACTCATATACAGAACGGTTCATATGTTTTGTCCTTTCCTCCTCGTTAATCTCAGCTTTATTTCTCACCACCTCTCAGTCCCTGGCTTCACTCTGCTACCTGTCCCTCACTGTGCTATGTCCAGGTGGTGTGGGATAAGCAGTTTCATTATACAATGACTCATTACTGTCTTGTCACTGGCTGGTATAAGGAAGGAAATGCACATAAAAATTTTGAATATGGAAAGAAAGGAAGAAAAAAAACTATGGCCATATAATAAGTACTCTACCAGTAAATGATAATGTAGCTGGAATAGGTTATTAAGGTGGAGATTATTTGAACCTTGGATCATCTATCATTATTTCATGAGCTTGAGGACAAAGGTGAGACTATCACCTTTGTGCAGCTGACCACGATTATTAGTGTACACTGAAGTCTTGTATCACCTGTTGTGGTAACTGAGAGAGAGAGAGAGAGAGAGAGAGAGAGAGAGAGAGAGAGAGAGAGAGAGAGAGAGAGAGAGAGAGAGAGAGAGAGAGATTACAATCACAGAAAATACTTCAGTGTATCAGGAAAGATTTCAGTGTTCAAAAACACAGCACTAGCATATGATATATAATGCCACATACATAAAATACAAAAATATATAGTACTATATATTAAAGGTGCAGGGCTGTGAATCCTGAGGGGTGGAGAGGGTGTGGTGTGTTGTAGTGTTAATAAACAGGCATTGTGGAGGGTGCTGTGGGTGACAATAGGAGCTGCCACTCCTCAGGTGGAGACAGCAGCAGCAGCTGCCTAGCCCATCCAGGGATTGGCCCTTTGTGTTACCTTTGTCCACCACCACCACACCACAAATTCCATAGCAAGTTTTTAAAATGTTCATGTTTTTTATAATAAGTTCACAGATGCCATGCATTGTTAAAACAGAATAATGGTGATGCTATTTAACAAAAACTAGTACATCTAAATATTTTAATAATGCAGACTCAGTATAGCAGGGGTCGGCAACCTTTTGAACATAGTGTGCCAGTTTATAATTCATGCCACTTTTTTACTACCTTGCGTGCCAAATGTTATTTTTTCAGCCCTATATGTAGCCTACGAAAATGAAAATCATAATTATACACTATGACTGAGTATGTAGTGACCATTGTAATTAAAGTAAAATGTATTTTTCTCCATATACATAACATAAATGTGACATTTTTTGTAGCATTTATTATTCTTAGTAACTAAAAATATACTTCTTTATTTTAAAATTGTACTCACATTATTAATGCGATCCTTGCCCTTGCTTCCCTTTGGCCAAAGTTGAAATTTCAGGTGAATATCTGGACACCTTGAGCTTTACACAACCCTCAGAATGATCCGTTGTAAGGTTGCTGCGATGGGGATTGAGGATGTGCTTCATGTGTGAAAATATCTGCTCGCACTGATATGTAGATCCAAATGCTGATAGCAATGCAAAAGCTACTTTCTTCATGCAACTGAATTTATCAGGCAGTGATGTCCAGGAACTTAATATGGAGGCTGCATGATCAGTCGTACTAGTTTCCAATATTTCTCGAAGATCCTTAAATTTAGCTGACCACAATGATGATGCCTGAAAGTCAATTAACTGCATTTGCAACTCCTCAGTTTCCATCCACTCAAAAAGAGATGCGTCCAACTCACTGTATCTAAACGTGTCTGGTCTGATTAAAAAGGAAAACACTGGGCCGATGTTTTGGAAATCTTTAAATCTGATTGAGAACTCAGATTTCAATTCTTGCATGTACACCTGAAGATCAGTAGTGTTGATAGGATGAGTTGCAGATAAGTTTTTCAAGTTTTTGAAGTAACGGAAAGAACCATTTTTAATATCTGATGAGTAAACTGCAAGCTTTGCAACAAATGCCTTCCAAGTATCATACAAGTCCATCACTGTTTTTCCTGCACCTTGCAAGAGAAGACTGAGGTCATTTAGATGTTTGGTGATGTCTGAGAGAAACATAAGTTTCACAATCCAGTCTCTGTCCTCCAGCTCAGGGTAGCCTTGGCCTTTTTCTGTTAAGAAAAGCTTGACTTCATCAAAGCATTCCACAAATCTCTCCAATACCTTCCCACAGCTTAGCCACCTAACACTGCTGTGCAAGGGTATATCTTTGTAAGCACTGTCCACCTCTTCAAGGAAAGCTTGAAACTGCCTGTGCGTAAGAGAAGAGTGTGCAACAACAAAATTCACTACTTTTGTTACAGTAGCCATCACCTTGTTGAGATCAGAGTTCGAGATTTTGGCACATAAATTTTCTTGATGAATTATGCAGTGCAATTTCAAAATGGGGTGTCCAATTTTATCCTCAACAAGCTTGGTAAAACCCTTGTTTTTTCCTACCATAGCAGGGGCACCATCTGTTGTAACTGCAAAAATCTTTCTTATGTCAACCCCTCTCTCCTCAAAATGGTCAGTGAATGTCTTCAGTATGTCCTCCCCCTTGGTAGTGCCATACATAGGTTGAAGACAGCACAGCTCCTCGTGTATCTCTGTGTCACTGTACCTGGCAAAAACAGCCAGGCGGGGAATGTCATTTATATCCACGCTTTCATCCAGGGCCACACTGAACACAGGTGTAGTTGTTAAAGCAACAGTTTGTTGCTCACCTACATTAGCAGCCATTTCAGAAATACGTCTCTCCACGGTCCTAGCTGAGGCAGGAATATCTTTTATCCTTGAGATGATCATGTGTTTGTTTGATATGCCATCAAAAAGCACCTCAGAGCACTCTAGGAAAGCTGCTTTTATGAAATCTCCATCAGTAAAAGGCTTTCCATGCTTGGCAATACACAGAGCTAGTTTGTAACTGGCCTCAGTTGCATTGATTTTGCTAGCACTCAGATTCTTAAACACATTACTTTGTTTCTCATAGCGGGATACTGCTTTCTTAATCGCTTCAGTCTTGTCTGCACTGTCCTTGAAAGTCTTCTCGTGTTTTGTTTCAAAGTGTCTTTTAACACTAGATGTGCGGCACACGACATTTTCGCAGCAGAGAGCACACACAGCACGATCATTCTGTTGAATAAATCCAAAGTCATTTGTCCATGATGACTGAAATGATCGGACATCAAGTTTGACTTTTTTCGCAGTAGCCATGGTGAGAGTAACTAGCAAGAGCGTCACTCAGGGCAGCTAAATAGTCACTGAAATAGCAGCGCTGCTTGACTGATGCGTCACCAGCGGCGGGGGCCAACGTGTCTCATACTCGTCTACATCTCGCTGTGCTCACGTACACCTCATCGCGGGTACAAAACATTTTCGTTTAATTTAATCATTTAATATATCAAAAGAAAGAATTATTTAGAATCATACGAAAATTTAAATCATAATTTTAAGGATGTACAATACATTCTCTCTCTCTCTCTCTCTCTCTCTCTCTCTCTCTCTCTCTCTCTCTCTCTCTCTCTCTCTCTCTCTCTCTCTCTCTCTCTCTCTCTCTCTCTCTCTCATTATTTCGTTGCTTTACTTTTTTTTTTTTGCTCCATATCACGTGGCGTGCCATAGGCAAGCACTCTGCGTGCCAAGTCTGGCACGCGTGCCATAGGTTGCCGACCCCTGCAGTATAGCATGGATAGATGGACAAAATGGGTCTTGGGATAGTTATATGTAAGGTTCATAACTGTATGGATATATAAATTCATTTTCTTTTTAATTGTTCTTTAATATTAAATGAAAATAATAAATACAGAGTAGTTATAGTTTGTCAAGAAATTGATAAGGCAGGTATGTTGCTAAGGAATTAGAGTTAGCAAACGTATGCAACATTAAGTGTAGCATAAGTGGTTTTCTGGAGGGAGTGACAGGTGATAAATGAAGGACTCTTAGATAATGAATTTCAATAAGGACTTCCATTTGGCCGCTGTAAAAGGGGTCACAGAAAAAAAATCCAGGAGGTTCAATACTTGATTAAAGTGAGTTTGATAACCTGACTTCACTGAGATTAATGGTTAGCAGGTTATTAACTTGTAGCCAGGATGGACTCTTGGACTCCCCCCCCATCACAGCAGGTCTCCAGGGCTATTTTATCTCACTTGGCTTGACCTTCAGCATTTCACCATGTGCAGTATTACAGTACATTGATGAAATACTCAGAATGGGAGAGGAGTCCTTTTCTTGTACAGTGAAGCTAAATATTGCATTGCATTTACACACAGCTAGATGAAGGGAGGACAGCAACAGCATATCTATTGGCCCTTATCAGGCTGTTTGTGATAAGCTACAGATGTTATCTAATAAAAATGAGAGACATTTAATAGTAAAAACTTCATACTATATCAAGTTCTTTCTTATATATTCTTTTTAACATTTTTTATTGCTATCACAAGTAATATTGCTTTAGCTGTACATGGAGTCATTAGTAAAGAGATGCTTAACCATTGTACCTCCAGTAGAGATATACAAGATTGTTGTTAAGTTGTAGTTACCAATTAAGGTGCTTGAGTGTGAGGGAAAGGGATAAAGGGGATATGGCCATGAAAGGAAGGAATGCAGGGATGAGAATACATTAAGGCTCTTCTCCCATTGCTATTTCCAGAGGATGTTTCTAAGGAATAGGCGTCAGGTCTGGACAGATAGATAGATAGATAGATAGATATTTAAATAGATGTAGCTGTAAACCTAAGTTACAGATTTAATCCAGCTAAGAATATGAGGATTATTAAAAGGATGCCATTTATTGAAACATATTTCCATTATCAACATCTTTTCTCTACTATAATGGGAATGCACCATTGTTTCAAGTGTGGCTGGATTACCATGTACCTCTTTCAATACATTACCCATATTGAGGCAGCTGCTGTCCTGAGAGAGAGAGAGAGAGAGAGAGAGAGAGAGAGAGAGAGAGAGAGAGAGAGAGAGTCTGGCAAAGGGAGAGGGAGGGGGAGAGTGGCAGGTTGGGGTTAGGGCATTTGGTAAGCGATGGGCAGGCACCATTAATCATGAGAGTGTTCATGGACAGACGCTGGAGGGAGTCGCTGCTTATTTTTTCTGGCCACTTTGGGCTGTTTGGTGAAAATTTTAGTTCCATTTCAATTCTGTTTAATTCTATATTGGAAATGCAGTATTGAGGCTCAGATTGTGGTTCTTTTATTGTGCTTTGGTCTTATGGTTGCTTATGAAGAGTAGACTTGTTTTTATTAATAATATTAAATATTTTAGTGGAAGTACTTGGCTTCTATATTAATTTTTATATGTAGTTACTATGCTTTTTGAATTATGCAATATGAGATTACTTATGAAAATATCAAGATAATAATTTTTTTATATGTCTTGAATTTTTATGCATCAAAGATAAAAGGCAAAAAGCAAAAATTAAAAGAAAAAAATTATTATTAAAATATTTTTTGTTGGATTTTCCAAGGAAGAGATTTGTTTGCCTCTTTCCTATAAAGTTACCATTGATATCATACAGTTAATGCTATTTATATGGCATCAAGATATCTCTTGTGCAGACCATCCTCTTAGCAGGGATGTGCAAGGAGAATATGACTTAGTATTATAATGATTCCTATTTCTGACAGATGCAGGGTACATTGGTTAAGTTGTCAGTGCAGTTTGAATGGGGAAGGGAAAGATAACGGATGGTTGAGGAAAGGATGGTGGTAAGACTGTGGAAGAGAGTGTGTCTGGCCACTATTATCTTTCCATTTCTGACAGACACAGGGTACATTGGTTAAGCTCTCAGTGTAGCTTACTCTGGGATGCGAAAGACAATGGATGTGTTGAGGAAAGGATGATGATAAGGCTGTGTGTGGAAGGTTGGGCTGAGGGGGCAATGTGGGTGTGTGGCAGCGCGTCATTAGGACCCTGCCTTGCTCCTCACACCTGTCACTTTGTCACTTACATCAGCCATTATCAGCTTGGAGCCATTTCAGTCATGGTTGGGAAGAGGTGGGACAATGTCAGAAGCAAAAAGGTGGGTGGTAATATTTTTCTCTACTATTTGCTCTGTCTTCACTTGGGGCTTGAAAAGGAAAGGAATTTCTTCTTAAAGTTTTCAATTATGTGCATTTCCTATGCATTCTTGTCTTGCATTCTTAAGATTTATGCCTTGTATTTCTGTACTTTATTTGTATTTTTCATCATGGCCTTTAACTTGTGTGTAATGAATAAGTAAAATCTTTCACTAAAAAGGCTGAAGGACAGAGAGCTTCATCATAGATTATAAAAATGTTGTGCACATGAATTATTAGTTTTCCCCCAAAAGGTAGCATGCTGAAGGATAGAAAGCTTTCATCATATATTATAAGAATGTTGTGCACAGTATTTGATCATGAGAGAAGGTTGTAGGGGAAGGAAGGTAGTCACCAGGGAGACAAAGACTGTGGTTGTAGTAGGTGGTCAGAATTTTGTGGCTTATGATTAATGGATTTTGGATTTTATACCCATAGCCACAGAGGCTCACGGTGTAGGTAGGGAGCCACCTTAAGGAATGTGACCATCTTTTCTTTGGTGGGGGGAGGAGAAGGGAATGGTAAAAGTTCACTCAGCAAGGCTCCCACACAAGTCATGATGGGAGCTTATTGCTACTACACCATATTGCTTACTTAACTCTAGAAATATAAGATAATGAGTAATATTGTTGTTA
>NW_026973797.1:0-7500 GCF_035594125.1 Scylla paramamosain | reverse complement strand
TATATATATATATATATATATATATATATATATATATATATATATATATATATATATATATATATATATATACAGTTATGTGTTTCAATGAATCACATGGAGTGTGCTACTTGTGTGTTGCGTTCAATCCGTGGCTCAAACTGCTGACAAGTCACCAATATTTTGGATACCAGCACCATCCTGGACTACATGCTCAGTCCTTCTTGTCATGGTTGTTTTCCCCAGACTATCCTGACTCCCAGAATGAAGTGTAGGGGACTGTCACACTGCCTTAACATGGCACACTTTGTGTTAGGTAGCCTTTTAAATACCTCCATGTATTTGGTATGATGATGTGAGGCCAACGCTTCTGGTAGGTATGAATGAAGGAATTAGTGAGTTCTGGGCTGTGGCAAGCAACATGCTGTGAATGAGGGTGATAAGTGGGAATATTTAGGAATGTTTCATATATGGACTGCCATGTGCATCTGATTTTTTGTTGCTTCCCTTGTTTTCTTATGTGTCTTTTGATGTGTTAACATATTCATAGTTCATCGCCAAAGTGTTTGCCCAAAAATATGTTAAATAACACAATAAAATGGGTTTGTTGACTGAATTATAATGCAGTGTTACCTTTCATCACTACTTTTATGTAATATTACCATTTAATAATGTATGAGTTATTGTACCAGTAAAGTAAGTAGGTGTGAGGAGATGCTATGATGAGGGGCAAGTGCAGGAGGATGTGTAGTGTGTGTGTTAATGGAAAGGGTTGGGGTGGAAGACACTTGTAGCCATGCAAAAGGGTGGTGACAGGAGGCCAGCACCTGTACCGTCACTGATTGATGGAGGGAAAGAAGGAGTGGAGTGGGGTGGGAGATGAGTGTGATAAGAGATGCATTAAGGAGATGGAAGTTGATTGTCAGGAGGTGTAATTACATGTATGCTGCTTGGCAGTCATGTGTAGGGACAGCAAGATAATTTAGGGGATAAGAAAATGTTTATCTCTTCAGCAATTATTTTTGTATAGCAAAGATTATGTAATAGGATAACCAATGTTATATCACTTTTATTGCAAATGCTTCCCATTCAAAACTGGTCCTGTATTATGTAATTGTTCAATAGAAAATATGTGAAAATAGCTTTGTATTGGAAATTATTCAAAATGATCTATAAAAAGGATCTTTAGTACTTGAAACATAGGTACATTCACTGATACTTAGTGTATGCATTTAAGCTGAAAGGTCACAGACATTCATAATATTAAAAGCTCATTAATACTGGAGCTAATGAGTGGTTGAAAGAAGACAAGAATATTCATACGTAATATGCATATATAAGAGTTTAAAGATCTACAGTACAAAAAAACTCATTAATGTTTGGTGTGTGGGTGAAGGTGTGGGAGACAAGGGGAGGGAGGTATTGGCAGGTGGGGAAGATAAGGAGCAAGGGCAGGTGCAGGGAGAGGGCAGGGTGGGGAAGCAAGGACATCCTGCTGGTTGTGACCATTACCCCTCATGCTGGTCTTCCCATCTCAGAGAGCAGCTCTGACAAAGCAAAAAGTAATTTCCTTTCTAAAGATAAATCCATATTTATTTGTTTCCTAAAGGAGACTTTAGGATGATATTTACTTGAGGTTTGTGGTGCAAGCTTCAATTTTGCCATGAAAGAAATATTGTCACAAGTAGGTAAGCTGAAATTCATCTAATGGCCATTATATGTAATTTCTTTCCAACTGCTTACTATATCAGATATAAAACAGCATTATAAGAAGCCTACCAGGCCTATTCCTGTGAATGCCTATCTGGTAGATTCTAGTATCTGATATAAAATATTATTACTAGCCTTACTTTTGAAACTTACTGTAAATACTATGAAGTGTTTGGAGAAGGTTACTGAGGTTACAAGCATGGAAATTGTCAAGTATAATGTCATACTCTTAATCTGTGTAAAGGGCAAGGAAAAATACAGAAAGTTCCACATACATTATGGGAGGGTGGCTGAGCATTGTGTACCCCTGATGGTGGCGAGACCTCTGGTAACCTTTATGACCAGAGGAAGGAGGGAGGGTTGCAGACTGTTGTGGGCTTGTAGTGGTCTCCTCAGTGTTGCTTCCTCCTGTTTTTTGTACTCTATTTTTTTTTTTTGAAATTTTGTTAAGAGTGTTTTCATATGGTTGGATCTGTCCATCTGTTTATTTTAAATAATTTATTTTTTCTGTCTTTCCATCTGTTTCTGTTTCTCCCCTATCTGTCTTTCTGTCTGCTTCTAAATATCTGCCTACCTGTACTACTAAAAAGATAAGAAAAAAAAAATGTTGAATGTCAATATTGCATGTTTTTTTCAAAACACTGAAGAATAGCCAATATCTTAATAGATATAAAACACTCTTCTCTACATAAGGCCTCTTCATAAGAAACAATGGCAGCTACTTCTTATTCATTCCTTGAGTTGCTTTTCCCCAGTGGCCATAGAGCTACAGGCACGGAGGTGGAGGTGAGTGCTGTGTAGAAGCTAAGCTGAATGTGGTGTGTAACATTGAAGCTTTCTAGAGGTGATCAGCGTCTTTGGAGAGGTCAGTAGCTGCCTCCCATGTTGTTAGGACTAATCGAGTTCTGGGGAGCATGGTCTGGCTGGCCTCTGTGAGACAATTGGACAGTTGGAGATTATGGTGGGAGATGCCTGGATGCCCCTATAGATGTCTGTATGGTTGCCTCCCTCCATGTGGTCCCTTAAAGCTGTGTACACTCTGTAGGAGGCATTTCTTACCTGTCTAATTGCAGTACCTGCTTTCATTAATCTCTACCTGTCAAAGTCACTGCTATGGAATGTCTGCTACCACACTGAACAATGTGGGCCGGGCTGCCACATGTATGATGATTTTTGTCCTGCCCTAAATTTAAGATCCGGACTTAGAGAAATGTTTAGAAGTAAAACTTTGAGCCAGAAACTGAAAGAGAACAAAGGTGATGAAAAATATCAACTGCTTAGTAGAGTTTGAGAAGGAAAAAATGATACAGTAAAAATCCCTCTTATCCGGCATCAATGTGACCGCTGACATGCTGGATACTTGAATAGAAGTGAAATTATGCCCACAGTCACCACCCTACACTCACACATCTTACCATAACAAAGATCAGCTGATCGCTGTGCCGCGCTTGCCGCCGCCCTGTGGCTGCCACCTCCACACTCACCAGCACAGTTGTAGCATTGGGCCTGTAATTGTGACTCCTTCTGAGTCTTTCTGGCCCAAGCTGAACCTCTCGTATAACACTTTGTCCATCATTTCATTATGATGATACTGCAGTGTGTGATGACCTTTTCCACTGCCTTTGGGGTGTCGGTGACTTTCATGTAATCCCGCAACTTTTTCGTTTTGCTGATTTAATGTCATAACAGGCTGATGAGCCCACACCATGCCATTCTGCCATTGGTTGCTGTCTGCTTTCTCACCTCTCTCTAATCTATCCACAATTTCCTTTCTACCTTCTGCTTAAGTGTAAGCACAACACGCTTCCTCTTTTCTACAACTTTAGGTATGATGAAGGCGTTTAGTGATAAACAGTGCACATGCGGGACTGAGTCTCTGAGTAAACACAGTGCAGTGGACCACAGGTGGTGCGAAGCAGTGTGGCTCTGGTGCTGAGGGGACAAAGTATGCCTCACGCGGGAATTTTAATCAATTTTATGAGTACACATTGATTTTTTTTATAGATTTTAAGGCCTCGGGGGAAAAATGTGCCGGATACTTGAAGCTGTCTGATACTTGCAATGCCTGATGGAGGTAGGGGATTTTTACTGTATTAGGGGTTGGCCTGGTGCGCGCCCCATGCTGGGAGGGGGTGCATTTTGGGCATCGCAGTTGTGGATATTGGCAGCAGCATTATGTGATGGGATATCCTGCTGGCGTTAGTCAACCCTTGCGAATCCAACCCTTCGTGGTATTCCTTCTCCCCCCTCATTAGGTCTCCTCCTGTTCCCCCCAGAAAGTGTAGTAGCCCCTAGGCTTGGAGGAGTGCCTTTGTTACACCATTTGGCCAAGTTTCCCTGTTGGGTGCACAGCCATATTGGTAGGCTGGGCTGATCAGGCACCACCTGTCTGGTGTGAGGCTCTGCCCCTCCTCCCCATGTGTGGTTGCAATGGTGGTTGTGACAGCGGTGGTAGTGGTGGTAACACAGTGGTCATATAGGTGTGTGCCTGCATGGCGCTTGGTGGCTCAAGAACCTGCCAGGGAGATAAGTGATCTGTGTAATACTCCAGCAAGTTTCTTGTTATAAATCTTGTAATCAAAAGGGCTTTTCACAACACAGTGAAGTGAATAGATGAGTACCCTGTTGTGGTTACATTAGCAACTTTTTGCATGTGTCATTGTATAAAGGACTGTGCCAGTAGTCAGTAACCTTGAAATGTTATTGAGGAATCTGCTGCACACACATTGTTATGAATTTATGACTGAGTAAGTATTTAATGGTATGGTGATAGCATGGTTTCTTATCTCCTCTACAAGACACACATGTGAGGTGGTGTACTCTTGGTAGCAGTGCCAGCAACACACAGGACAAGTAGATTTTTGGGAAAATGTTATGTCATCTTGTGTAGCTGTGGTGTGGCACTTTGAGAGTTGGCTTATATCAAGACTGAAGGAGTATTATTTTATCCCTGCTAGTGCTAGGGTAGTGTGCTACAGTATTTTGTGCAATAATTGCCAATGGCTGTTATATATCTAGACCACGGTGATCTGTAGCTCAGTGAAGGCTTATTGATTTTGTTTCTTTCTTTTCCAAGTAAGAAAAAATATTTAGGCTTGGTGAGAGGTGGCCATAGAGTGGAATCATTAATCATAATGGGATCATTGAAGGAGTGGGGATGAGGGGGAAAATACACCTGCAGCAGGAGGCCTACTAATGCTTCCTGGCCAGGCAGGAGGGCCTCCCTCCACCCACCATCAGTGATCACAAATTACTAGAGGAATGGGTAACACTGAGGAAACAAAGTTATGGAGTCCTGGAGGTGAAATTACTGCTGTGATGGGAAATATAGGGTGTGTACTGCTTTACATAATGTGTAGTGTGTGTGTGTGTGTGTGTGTGTGTGTGTGTGTATATATAATATTTTGTTTATATTTTCAATGATGAAGATTGTGAGTGTTTTGGTTGAGGTTTCATGGATGACTATAATTGCTCTTGAATGAGAAGGGAACATTATATTGTCCTTTTATGTAGCTGTAATCATTGCTATGTGATATATGTTTTTACAGTTTATTTCTATATATAAACTATGTATGCTTTCTTTTTAGTATATATACATAACATAACATTTAAGCATTAACTGTTGTTGAAAACGGCAGGCAAGCTATATCTATCATTTATTCAAGTAAATAGTTCTTATTGTAAGATTTTTAAAAAGCATATTTGGACTAAATTTTATCATAAAGAGCTTTAATGTTTACTAGGTACTAATATGTTATTGCTTATCTGATGACTCCCACAAGTTGGTAGATGAGAAAAACAAACCACAGCATCATAGGTTGTAGCTGGTACATCAAATTTGTTACAAGAATAACAGAAAGAGTGTTGACAGTATTTGTAGGTAATTACTGTTCATCCTTTGCTTGCAGGTGAGCATTTACTGGTCTCCTAAGAAAAACATCAGCGGAGGAGACGTGACCCTTGACTCTGTGTCTCCTCTTATCCCTCTGTCCTTCACCCCTCAACAGACAGTACCAGACTTTCAATCTTGACTTCAACCTTGATGAAGCCTTGAAATTTGTTGGACTTTTTTTTTTTCATGTAGGAAGGATACTGGCCAAGGGCAACAAGAATGAGAAAAATGCCCACTGAAATGCCAGTCCCTAAAAGGGTCGCGTTTGAAAGCAGTGGTCAAAAATTCGTGGATAAGTGTCTTGAAAACCTCCTCTTGAAGGAATTCAAGTCATTAGGAAGGTGGAAATACAGAAGCAGGGTAAAGGGAGTTCCAGAGTTTACCAGAGAGAAAGGGATGAATGATTGAGAATACTGGTTAACTCTTGCGTTAGAGAGGTGAGCAGACAGGAGTGAGAGAAAAAGAAGAAAGTCTTGTGCAGTGAGGCCGCGGAAGGAGGGGAGGCATGCAGTTAGCAAGATCAGAAGAGCAGTTAGCATGAAAATAGAGTAGCAGAAGACAGCTAGAGATGCAAACATTGCGGCGGGTGAGAGAAGAGGCTGAAGACAGTCAGTTAGGAGGAGAGGAGTTGATGAGACGAAAAGCTTTTTGATTCCACTCCTGTCTCAGGAACACAGCAGCATGAGTGGAACCCCCCCAGACACGTGAAGTGCATACTCCATACATGGACGGATAAGGCCCTTGTACAGAGTTGGCAGCTGGGGGGCGGAGAGAAAACTGGTGGAGACGTCTCAGGAACACCCGAACTTCATAGAAGCTGTTTTAGCCAGAGATGAGATTGTGAGAGTTTCCAGTTCAGATTATGGCAAAGGACAGACCGAGGATGCCCGGGGTGTAGAAGAGGGGGAGGACAGCTGAGTGCCATTGAAGAAGAGGGGGATAGTTGTCTGGAAGATTGTGTGTCGAGTTGATAGATGGAGGAATTCTGAGTTTTGAGGCATTGGAACACTACCAAGTTTGCTCTGCCCAAATCAGAAATTCTCAGAAAGATCAGAAGTCAGGCGTTCTGGTGGCCATTTCCCTGCATGACTACAGGGCTACACCCTCCTGAAGGGCTTGGACGGTCTATGAAGAAAGAGACGTGGAAAAGTGCAGGGTGGTATCATCAGCATAGGAGTGGATAGGACAAGAAGTTTGGTTTAGAAGATCATTAATGAATAATAAGAAGAGAAGTGGGCAGGACAGGACAGAACCCTGAGGAACACCACTGTTAATAGATTTAGGAGAAGAACAGTGACCGTCTACACACAGCAGCAATAGAACGGTCAGAAAGGAAACTTGAGATGAAGGCAGGGAGAAGGATAGAAATCCGTAGGAGAGAAGCTTGGAAATCAAAGCTTTGTGCCAGACTCTGTATCAAAGGCTTTTGATATGTCCAAGGCAACAGCAAAAGTTTCACCAAAAAGCCTCTAAAAGAGGACACCTTCAAGACTCTGTAGTGGTAAGGAAAGCCAGAAGATCACCAGTAGAGCGGCCTTGACGGGAACCCATACTGGCAGATCCAAAGATAGCTGCTTGTGAAGTGATGGATGCTTAAGAATCTTCCTGTTGAGGCATAGATTCAAAAACTTTAGATAAGCAAGGGAAATTAAAGCAATAGGGACGGTAGTTTAGAGGGATTAGAGCGGAAGCACTTTTAGGGAACAGAGTTGAATGTAGGCAAACTTCACAGCAAGGAAGGAAAGGTAGATGTTGACAGACAGAGCTGAAAGAGTTTGACTAGGCAGGGTAAGAAAGTGCTACTGAGTACAGTTTCTGAGAACAATAGGAGGGACCCCATCAGGTCCATAAGCCTCTGAGGGTTTAGGAAGGCCAGTTGAGGTGCATGGAAAACATCATTACGAAGAATTTTAATACGA
>NW_026973796.1:105000-179836 GCF_035594125.1 Scylla paramamosain | reverse complement strand
TATCATTATTTTTCCTTACTTCTTGTTTTCTTAGTGGAGAGTCACTTAATTAATTTGTTTCCTCGTTAAGATTTTTTTTTCTATTTTTTCCTTGTTTTTATTTGTGCCATTGTTCTCTTGTTTCCTCTCACTGTTAATAGCCGTATTTCACCAGTTTTCCTCCCACTATCAATGGCTGTTTCACCAATACTGGATAGAATTTTTTCTTTTCTTTGTTATTTTTTGTCGTTGTTTTTTGGTTTTCACAATCTTGATCCTCCAATAAGTTAACACTCAAATCGTAGCATTCTAAAATAACTTGTATAAAGATTTCTTTGGTGTGATTCTTATTTTTGCATTATATTTTGTCATCGTTTTCTGATTTGCTCTCACTCAAAATATTTCTAGGCATCTTATTTAATGAAGATACTTTAATTACTTTTTTTTTCTATTAATTTCTGGTTTCAACGGCGGATTGACAGTCGATTAATATACTTCATAGGTTATGAGAGCAAAGACTTTCTTGTTACTTTTTTTTTTTTACTTTTATCTTTTTTATCTTTTTAATTTCTTTTACGTCATTATTTTTCATTTAGTGTCACGAATGTTCTTGTTCCTCGCTGAAGAATCACTCAGTTGTTTCGTTAATAACAGATAGATTAATATTTCTTTTTTTCTTTGCAAATTTTAAGCGCTTTATTTTTTTGTCATTAATTTCTGGATTTCACTCACCACCTTGTTCCTCAGTGGAATCACTTAGTGTTCTTGCTCCTTAATTAATGGATGAAAAACTTCTTCTTTTGGTCTAATTTCGGGTTTGGATTGACAAGCATGTTCCTCAGTAAAGAGCTCAGTGCTTAGGCTTCTTAATCCATAGTTAGAAAAGCTTACTTTGTTTTTGTACTTTTTTTCCCAATTTAATTCCTCGGTTGCACTGACTAGGATGGTCCTCCAGTGCGAGTGACTCAAAGGTGTTTTAGCGGACTTGCGACCCGTGATGGAGGCTCTGCGCAGCGCCTTTTCGATCCGCTTGCCTTTCTTCTGTTCTCTGTCTGAACGCAGCAACGAGCTCTTAAGGGGCAGGCCACCTCTCGGGCCCATTTCACTCGCGCGGGGCCTGAGGGTGGCGAAGCTGCCAGATTCCAGTACCTTCAAATCCCAAGATCAGGTTTATAATCAGTAGGTAGGCTGTAATGGGTGTCGATCTTACAGCGGACGGATTTCAGATTTATTTTGTTGTAGCGCTTTTTCTTCTCTCCTGACATTTGATTGTTTCTTTTTCAGCTGGCGGACATAACGGTAATGGCTACACGAGAACGTCTTCTTTCTTAACTCCAGTTCCTTCTTTACCTTCATTCTCGCCGTCATGTTCTTCACCGGTGTTGGTGGGGGAGGCCTTCCACCACCTCCACTTGCTGCTTACATTGGCCATCGCGGTGTTCTTGTGGCGGCAAGGTCATTACCTTCTTTTTCAAATGTTGATCCTTCCCTATATTCTTCCGCGTCGTCATTTTTTCCACCGGTGATGTTGTCTTCACATTGCCAAGCGACACACTCTCTCTCTTCTTTCTTAAAAGCATTGCTTTCCGTATCTTCTCTCTCCTTGTACTGTTCTTCACGATGACTTTGGTTAAAGACAAAAGTTTGGTTATAGAGGGAAGGTTAACTTTCTCAATAACGTCTTGTTTCTCAGCTTCCTTCTCAAAATTTTGTCCCTCTTTAATTTCCTTATCTGCATTGTCTTTCTCAGGAGAGGTACTTTTCACATCTTCAACAACCACTTCCTTCTTTCCAGTGTCATGCGCATCATAGTCTTCCGAAACACTAGTCTCCTTTCCTTCAAGAGTATTAGCTTCCTCGCCTTCATGATATTCATCGTCTTTTTCCTGAACTAGCTGCATTTCACTAATTTTTGCTGGTTTCATTTCCTTCTCGGTAACTTTTTGTTTCTCAGTATCTTCTTTCTCTTCCTCATCTGTCTTCTCTGTTTTTGTAGGGACGCTTTGCACATCTTCGGTGTCTCCTTCAGTCTCTTCAGACTCATTTTTATCATATTCTTCCCAAACTGCGCTCTTCTCTTCTGCTGGATTCTTTTCGACACTTTCCGCGTTTTCATTGTGTTTTTCGTGAACTAGCTGTACTTCACTCATTGTTCCTGATTCTTTCTTCATCTCTGTATGATTTTGTTCCTCTGTATCTCCTTTGTCTTTCTTATTAGTCGTATTTTCATCAGCATTATTCTTTGTCTCGCATGGAATGTCTTTCTTGTGTATTTCCTGAACCTGAACGATCTGTTTTTCTTTGTTTGTTTCTTTAGGCTTCATAGACGCCTGCTTATCGCGACGGACGGTACGAGGTGCGCTGCGCTGCTGTTGGCGTGCAGCAGGAGCGTCTTTGTTGAATGACCGCACGTTCTTGGTTTGCATGGGGATTACTGGCGGCAACTTTACAATTTCTGGAGTTGTTATGATGTTAACGGGTTTATCTTTCTTCTTAAAACTGTTGAACAAGGAAGTCGCGTAGTCGATCTTTACTTGGTTTTCGTCATCCCCGCGTTTAGCGCACTCGTACTTATCGTTCTCTTGTAACGGCTTATTTTTCTGTTTCTCAGCGGCATCGGTCTCGTCGCCGCCTGAAGCCGCTTGGTCCTTTTGAACAATTTTGAAGCTGGTTTCCGTGACATAAAGAACGAACTTTTCTGAATTTCGGTTCTCCATCTCTTGAAGGAAGGTTGCCAGGCGGCCAAAGAGGACAACCTTCTTTCCGCGCCGCTGCTTGATGGAGACCTTGACGGCCGTCTTGCCTGGCGTCCAGTATTCGCGGAAAACCATGCCGTCCATGTACATCACAGTCTCCAGAGACGTGTACTTCTGGAGACTGGGTTCTTCTTTATGCGGTTTGAAAAAGAATTTGGCTACCTTCTTGAAGCGAGGCCCTCGTGGCCAGCAACAGCAGAAGAAAGATTTCGCGTCGGGATCTCCCATGGATACTTTGACAGTGCGTGGGGGGCCGCGGAGAATGTCGCCATTCTCCACGACACACTCCCCACGCATGTATGTGCTGAAGGAGCGTCTACCATCCATCCTGTCTCCTGTCATCTGACAGACTGAATGTCCCACTAGGGTACACTAGTATTTAGGATAACTGAGGTGCTTGGAAAGTGCTTCACACTGGAGAGTTTGGAGTTGTGAAGAAAAGCACACAGTGTTGCCGCCTTGCAGAGCACCGTCTTTAGGGTTCACAGGCAGGGATGCACGTGCACCACGGATAGGGTGTTGGGGCTCGGGAGGTGATCCTGCACTGGCAACTGTGATCGGGCGCGACCAATAGGAAACTTGAGCTGCATTGCAACAGCCAATCACAAACCACCTTTTATTATTATTATTATTATTATTATTATTATTATTATTATTATTATTATTATTATATAATAATAATAATAATAATAATAATAATAATAATAATAATAATAATTATTATTATTATTATTATCCCTCCACCTCCATGACTGTTCATCCAAATTATTCTCTACCTGCAAATACCAAACTTGCGTCACCTAATCTGGACACGACCCGCTAACTCTTGCCTAACGGGAACCTCGCAGCAGGGGAGGGGGAGAGGAAGGGCAGAGGTTATTACAAGGCCTTGGAAACACACAGGGCGGGTCAGGTTAGGTATTATCTGCGCTCACTAAAGTTCACGTGAAGTCAAAGAAGTGTGTGTGTGTGTGTGTGTGTGTGTGTGTGTGTGTGTGTGTGTGTGTGATTTTTTTTTTTACTATTGTATGGTGTATTTTTAAGCCTCTCTCTCTCTCTCTCTCTCTCTCTCTCTCTCTCTCTCTCTCTCTCTCTCTCTCTCTCTCTCTCTCTCTCCCTAGCATTTAACGCAAGCGGATTCTCTTGTGTGAAATGTTGTATGGTTGTATGTTACGAGAATTTATTTACACACACACACACACACACACACACACACACACACACACACACACACACACACAGGAGGCACATATGGCGAGTCAACAACAAATATGCTAAAAAGAACAAAAACAATCATACAAACATTTATATTCGAAAAGGGAAAGCAATACAACTAAAAAAAAAAACAATACAAAGATAAATGTACAAAGACACACAGAAAACAGCAATGGAGAGACAACAGGTACGTAGGAGGACAAATTTGTATAGATGGGGAGATAAGAGGGGAGGGGAGAGGACAGGAGAGAAGAGGGGAAGAGAGGAAAGGAAAGGAGAGGAGAGGAGAGGAAAGGAGAGGAGAGGAGAAGAGAGGCTAAGAGAGAAGAGAAGCGAGTTAGGACTGAAGTGAAACGAAGTGAAATAAAATGAGAAGAGGGAGAGAAGAGAAGAAAGGACAAAAAGAGAGATAAAAATTAAAGTTGAAGAGAAATGAGGAGACAAGATAAAGGAAAAGAAATGGAGATGAAAGCAGCATAGGAGAAATGAGAAGAGAAGAGAGGAGAAATAAGAAAAGAAGAAAATACCAGAGAAAAGGAGAAAAAAAATCTGAAATGACGATACGTGAAAGAAGATAAGAGAAGAGACGAGATGATGAAACAAGCATAGGTAAAAATAGCAGAGATAAAGAAAGAGAAACAGAAGAGAACAAAGGACACTTACTATCAACACACACACACACACACACACACACACACACACACACACACATACACACACACACACACACACTTCCCCTTAGCCAGACGCAGAAGGGCGCGCGATATCAACTTGCCTAACCTGAACCTGAAGCTGCTGCTGTTACCGAGCCGCCGCAGGTGTGGTAATGACAGGTGTACTGGTGAGGGACGCGACACTGGCGAATCATTAGGTGGTGGCGCGGAATGTAGCGAGGTAGAGCAGCGGTAACAGTGCTTGAAGTCCAGTAAATGAGACGCCAGTGTGTGTGTGTGTGTGTGTGTGTGTGTGTGTTTAATGGGCCGTGAATAGTATGCATTCGTTCGTGTTGATTTGACTTTGTTAATTTGTAATGTGTGTTTCTTGTGTTTCGTGTGAATTCTAATTTGTTGTCGGTATCTATCTATTTATGTATCTACCTATCTATCTATTTATGTATCTACCTATCTATCTATCTATCTATCTATCAATCTATCTATCTATGAATCTGATAGAAAGCATTCATGTGTTGAGCAGAGAGAGAGAGAGAGAGAGAGAGAGAGAGAGAGAGAGAGAGAGAGAGAGAGAGAGAGAGTCTGTCGTCCCACATCTGCCTCTCATTCCAAAGTTATCTGCGTAAAGTTCTTTCATTAGGGTTTATTTTACGCCTCCGTGCTCCTTTTTCCTTCCATACAATGCGGCCGTGAAGAGGAGATAGAGAACATGAAGTGGAGGGAAGTCGATGAAAAAGGAAGAATAGAAAAAGTTAGGAGAGGAGAGGAGAGAAGAGAGGATAAGGAGGAGGAGGAAGAGGAGAAAGAGGATAAAGAAGGGAATATGAAGTGGTGTACTAGGAGTGAAGGAGAGAAAAATAAATAAAGAGCGAATAGAAGGTAGATGAAATGATAAAAGGAGGGAAAGGAATGTAATAATGATGAAGTTGATATTAGTGGTTGTGATGGTGATGATGGTAACTTGATAGACACTCGTGGTGGTGGTGTTAATGGTTGTGATGATGTATGTGGTGGTGTATTGCTGTTTGTGGTAAGTCTTCAGGTGGTGGTGGTGGTGGTGGTGGTGGTGGTGGTTCTGGTGTTGGTGGATGGTGACTGTTAAGAATAAAGAGACCAGAAATGAAATCCAAATATTTACGAACAATATTGGTACATTAGAGAGAGAGAGAGAGAGAGAGAGAGAGAGAGAGAGAGAGAGAGAGAGAGAGAGAGAGAGAGAGAGAGAGAGAGAGAGAGAGAGAGAGAGAGAGAGAAAAGTGGAGGGTAGGGTGCTATAATTGGCTTTCATTTCACTTCAAACACTCATTTACGCAAATGTCCGCCAATTAAAGAGGAGTCTCCCGCCACGACGCGTCCGGTGTTCATTATCACTGAGTAAAAACACCGCGTGGCTGGAAATCTATCACCTGGGCACAGTAAAAACACCGCGTGGCTGGAAATCTATCACCTGTGCACAGTAAAAACACCGCGTGGCTGGAAATCTATCACCTGTGCACAGTAAAAACACCGCGTGGCTGGAAATCTATCACCTGTGCACTGGAAAGACAAAGGTGCGAAAAAAAAAGTGCAAGAACCTGAAATGGAAGCAGTTATCGTACTTACAAGTTAATGAAACAAAAAAAAGATAAAATAAAAGACTATTCAGTTTCAATAAATGGAATATGAAGTTATGAAAAGAAAATAATAAATGATTGTCTAAAATTATTGCGCTACTTCTATAAAAATTAATTAAACAGAAAGGATGAAACAAAAAGACAATTCAGTTTCGGTAAATGGATACGAAGTCATAAAAAGAAAATGGTTAGCGATTGTGTAAACCATTGCTAAGGTAAGTTTACCACACCCCAATACAAATTAATCAAGCTGAGAAGGTAAAACAAAAGACGATTCAGTTTCTGTAAATCACATGTAAAATTCCGAAGAGAAAAAGGAATAAATAATAAAGTAATGATGCCGCTAAGATTGCCCAACTCCAATACAAATTAATCACACAAAAATATAAGAAAAGATTAAATTAAATGTGAAATTCTGAGAAGAAAATTAACAAATGATAGTCTAATAATACATTAATACGGTAAGAAATTATACATGGACTTGAAGGGGAACACTTAAAGAAAGATAGATAGGCAAGGCTTGGATAAAGCACCGAATACAACAATACGTATGGCGTCTCCTCGGTCATCCTTTCAAAACTGGAAACACTGATGACAACTGCGCAGTTTCATACACGACAAAAATGTTTTCGAATCATTAATCTCTCCTGCATTGCCTGATGAAGGGAGCTGCGGGAAAAACTGTACTGCAATACTTTTACGCATTTTACAATCGCATCTGTTCGGCATTTGAGGAGTACAAATATTGGCACAAAGCCTCTGCGGGGGGTACGTGTATGGATTAAAAAATAGATGCAATTGCAAAAATATTTGTAAATGGTGAAAAGAGCGCGTTTTCTTTCATGAATATACATATTTCAGACGGAAATATTTTGTAGATACGCTTTTAGTTGAAGGTAAAATCTGAAACTTACTTCAGTAACTGGCACGACTAAGGGATCAACACGCGCCGCATCACTGACAACAGCAGCAGCTATTCCCTCCTGTGACTCCCGGTGGGCCCCAACCCAGACGTCCTTGGCATTCCAAAAAGTGTCGGCAGAATATATGAACAGACCTCGAGGGCTTGTCTTTGGTCTTTAGTTGTCTCTTACGAATAATGAGCATGATCGAACCCCAGGGAAGAGTGGCACTTATACCTCGTGATTCATGTCCTGCACGCGAGCACGGGTTGGCGGCCTGAGGTATGCAGCATTACGTTATGATTGGTCGCACGGAATTGATAAGTTGCCTCTCCGCTAATATCTGTGATTATGCGAGGGCAAGCATTATCGAAGGGTTTATTTCTCTTCCCTAGGTTGTTCTTCAGTGTCTGTCACGCAACAGCAAGGCACGGCAAGGCACATAGACGGACTGAGTCTCCTGTTCTTTGTCATGTGGCACATATATCGACAACGCCAAGTGGTGCTGAGCGAAGAGTTTTTATCCTAACTCAGCACCGTAGCTTCCACGTGTGTACAGCCCCGAGACTAACATCTCTAAGAAGCTACGAACTGGACACCAATTGCTGGAAATCCGTCGACAAGTTAACAGGCCAAAGTCTCGTTCGTTATCTAAATTAACCACATAAATCGTTCCACTAACTAGAAACAGCCTTGCACCACCCAACAAATCGAGGAAGAGCTCTCAATCTGTTAGGGCCTGGCGCGGCTCTTCCTGGGTCTGTGAGGTGAATGCAGCCCAGTGGCCGCCCGAGTTACGTCCACACTGGAAGAATGGAACAGCAGCTGGTGCCGTCTTTAGTTATTACAGTGATTATACCCCCTGCGGCTACCCGAGTTACGTCCACAGAGGATGCATGGAGCAGCAGCTGGTGGCATATATAGTTATTACAGTGATTACACCCCCTGTGGAAGAATGAAGCCGCAGCTGGAGGTGTCTATAATTATTCTCCTTAAGGCAGGAATCCTCGCTCCCTCCTGACTGATAGAGGAACGACTGCGCTGAATATCTTAATGCACCTAAGGAAATTATGGGGATTTCAAGAAAATAAAAAAAAAAAAATCACGTTTGCGTGGCGTGTGCACATAAACACACACACACACACACACACGAGCAAGCACAGCAAGCACAGCCCAGCATACACGAACAGTCTCCCGCCGGCGGAACATGCAATCATCACGAGCGGACGGAGAGCAAAACCCCTTCCCTCCCCGCCTCGCCACGCCGTTTTTAAATATCCATCTGAATGTACATCACACCGGCAGCAGGACGCGCCAATATTCATGGCTACTGCAGTGACGGAGAGGCGTGCACCACCTCACGGAGACTGCGCCGCCACGACAACTGAATAAATAAGCAAATAAATATATACATAAATAATGAGACCTTGAGATTACGTATATAAATGCATAGTTTCCACCTGTTATCTTTATCTGTTCTTAGAGACGTAATATGCTCACTCATTTTTTATTCTTTATGATGTTTTTATTTATTTTTTTTAGACAGACACATATTCTCTCTCTCTCTCTCTCTCTCTCTCTCTCTCTCTCTCTCTCTCTCTCTCTTGCCCTCCCAATTCAATGATTTAATTTGAGCCAGGCCAAAATATCTCTCACAACAATTGCTGACAGACAGTTTTAGTTGATAGGTCCTGGCGGTCTCTGCTTCATACTTCCATAATTTTCTATTACCCAGCAGCCTCCTACCTGCCCTCCTCTCCCAGCTGGAAGTGACGCGAGTATTGTAGAATCAGTTCACAGAAGTCGCGGTGCCTTTCATTCAAGTAACTGTGCATTCTGTCCTCGTGGAAGTTGTAATATCATCCGTGTCTTGCCTTTATGTTTTCTGTTATTTTTCTTGTTATTTTTCACTTGTTCCTGTCTCATATTTCTTTTTTTCTATCTTAGCCACGTTTTCCTCTCTCTGGTCTTCGTCTGGTCATCTTTTTCTTAGGTTGTCTAGTGTCCGTCTTCTGCTTTTCATTCTCTTCTTTGTTTTATTTATAGTCCTCCTCCTCCTTATGTTTGGGTTTTGTATGGTTGTCTTCTTGTTCTTTGTTAAGTTGTGTTCCTTCTTGGGTCCTCGTCCTTCATCTTCGCCTTGTTTATTATCTTTCTCCTCCTGTTTAAGTTTCGTCTGGTTTTCCTCTTGTTCCTTGGTTACTACGAGTAATTTTCGTCTCCTACCTTTCATTCTCCTGTGCTTTATTTAGTCTTACTGCTGCTCACTAGTGCCAGGAATCCCTCTCTACCTCTGACTCAAGGATCGAGACGCGGCAGACGAACATTTTCCACAAAGGAGATTAACAAACAAGAAACACGCCTATGAGAAGGAAAATTGGCCAACAAACTAGATTAGAATGGAAAATTGAACAGTGAAAAAGAAAAAAAGACATGGGGAGAGAGAAAGACAACGAGACAGAGAGGAAAGGGAGGGAGATGGGGAGGAAGAGAACGAGGAAAGGAGGGAGGAAGGAAGCTGATTGCGGTCTGCTGCATCAAAAGCTCTCAATTTGTCATCCTCAATGGGATAATACCCGAGTTTAATTGTTTCCCTCTCGGCACGAATGCTGTAGACAGGGCGGCATGCTGCTCTCGTAGGGAATGGCAGCGGAATGGGAGAGGACGGGGAGTGGGGGGGACAGACTGCTTGGGTTGACTAGAAAATGGAGGAGTGTGGAGTGCAAGGTGGAGTTTGGCAGGGAGTGGAATGTTAGTGGGGAGAAAGTAAGAAGGACAGGAGGTTAAGGGAGTGGAATGTTAGTGGGGAGAAAGTAAGAAGGACAGGAGGTTAAGATCTTTGCTGCAAAGGGTGGAAGTGAAAAAGGTGATAGGGTGTGGAATGCAAGGTGGAATTTGCATTTACGGAGCAGATTTAGGTGGATAGATGGAAAGAAGACTGATGGTGTGGAGTAGAAGTGGAGGTGGGGAGATGAGAGTGAAGGGAAGATGAAGTGAAGTGAAGCGACGATGGGGAGATAGTAGATTGATTGATACAGGAGGAGGAGGTGCAGCGTGGAGTGCATGGCAGGGGTGTAATGGGGAGGAGGCAGACAGCTGGAAGGAGAAGGCAGAGTGTGGGGAGGAGGAGGGTCTGGGAAGAGAAATGTAGGCTGAGCATAGTGGTCGGGTAATGGTAAATACATGCACGAACTGTCCTCGTCTCCCCGAAATTGCCCTAATGACCCACTTACTGCCACACAAGCCGCTGCTCATCTCTTCTTATTTCTTGCCTTTTACGCACGCCAAGGAATGCACACCACGAACATTCCACATGAATTTTACACGCGATAAAATAAGATCTTTGGGTCAGCGTGCTAACTATGGGGGATCCCTGTCAGAGAATATATATATATATATATATATATATATATATATATATATATATATATATATATATATATATATATATATATATATATATATATATATATATATATATATATATATATATATATATATATACCTGATAAATACAAGAATATACTCGTATATACCATGAGCATGCACGAGTTCATATTATGGTCGCATTTTGAAGTGTTTTACGACATATGGAAACCGTACACACAAACACACACACACACACACACACACAGAGGAGGACATCAATGCATAATGCAACATATATATTTTTTCTCCTTTATATATAAATATTTTTGCAATCGTTGTTTTGCATTACATGTATTTCACCGACCTTGAACAAATCACAATGTCGGAGCTTAATTATTGCATTTTTACAATAGATTGCAATCGCTGGTATCATTATCATTATTATTATTATTATTATTATTATTATTATTATTATTATCATTATTATTATTATCATCATCATCATCACCATTACCATTATTTTCGCAAACAAGATACCAGTAACTATGAAGGTCGTTTAAGTTACGTTATGGGCACGGCAACAAAACACACACACACACACACACACACGTCCAGGTACTATTTCGGTGTATTGGTGTGCTCTGATGTGGCCTAATTAAACCTACGCGGGGAGCCGAATGATCACGTCTCGAAAATGGACACTGCACATCATTACTATCTATTCACGTCAAAGCAAGTCCGTCAAACTCTCAAGATTTGTTCAAAGGTTATTCGATACACTGGTGAAGCGCTTCGTTAATCATCACCATTAAAACTACAAGATTCTACAGCAGGAAAATGGTCTTCAATGCTTAGAGAGGGAGGGATTAGACAGCGCTCGCTACACTGGTACACCGCCTTAGAAGTACTGTGTTACATTGTCGATACATTTGCACAATTCTTGGCTTATATCACGTGCCTATTCTTTGCGTGTCCGATATGAATTAAGATTATCAAAGTTCCTATAGACATGCACATATAAAGAACGTCTGGCCTTATAGAATGATACGGCTGGGTAAGTTCAGAGGCCGGCCACTGGTTTAATGCATCATATATATGTAAATTGCCTATACTGGGAAATTGATGTACAAATGCACCACTACATCATGCCGCCAGTCCCGCCAGCGACCCCGAGCTGCCAGGATGGTGTTCGTGTGGCGAGGCGAGGCAATTTGTTGAAGGCTACACTGATTAGTTTCTACGTTAAATATCACTTTCATTCACCATACTCTTACTCTCATTTCACTATCCTTTCCATGTTCTTCCCGCTAATTCAATAATCGTATCAATAATGCGAGAAAGGAAATGAATTATACATGTTTATCTATCGTGACTGCATTCCAGAGCTTCAAAGATTCCACTCCAAGTGAATCATCTCATTCACTTCACGCTTCTAGAAACATGAAGCGTCTGTGTATCTATGAATACGAGAAAGAAGTGCAACATTTATCACTATATTCATGATGACTTCATTCCGGAGCTTCAACGATTCGACTTCAAGTGAGTCAGCTTCGCATTCCTCCAAAGCTCTGCAGCTTATGAATTGGGGTGGTGGAGACGTGTGGCATCATCGGTGGCTACTCCTGCAGGATGAAGCGTACACCGAGTCGCTGATATACAGAACAGCCAGCAAAGCTTTCTAACTGAACTGACCTCCAAGCAGTAATCGTTGCATGAATGAAAGAGTCCTTAAATATTATGTAATAAACTTATTACTCACATAGTTGCCACGTGTCTCCATACGCTCTCTCTCTCTCTCTCTCTCTCTCTCTCTCTCTCTCTCTCTGAGCAACATGACGTGTCACATATTATAAGATGCGAAAACATATCTTATACTGAGTAAAAACCTTATATAAACATCTACAAAGGGAGAGGAGGAGACGGTGAAGAGAGAGGATTACGTGAAGGAGTGGGAGAAGGGGAGGGGAGGAGGCGAGGGGGAGGAAGACATTGAGGGAGGAGCATAAGATGGAAGCGCGGGAAAATTTATCCTCGACAAAGTGGTATGATTCATTGCCTTCTACATAATATATCGTGTGTACTTCACCAGTAAGGCTTACTGTGGTGCGCGAAGACCGTGTTTGCAGTGTGAGAGAGGATACAAAGGAGGCACAGCTGATATGTAAGCAGCTGATACAGTCATGGCGGGGTGGCGGGGTAGGGAAGGGAATTTCCTGCTACAAGGGCAAGTCTAGTCACTTCATATAAACACTAACCTCCTTTTGTTGCAATGACCACGTGAGGTGTTGGGAGAAGCCAGTGCCTGCCTCAGTACAGAGTTGTGTTCGCTGTGTCAAGGGTTGTGATGTCTTCCTCAGCGCTTCCGCAATGCTCCTAGTGTCCTGAGGCGGCAGCAATCCCATGTTTACTTTTAGTTTGCTCTTCTCTCGTCCAGCAGCTCACACACCTCTACATCAGAGGCCACACTGTCACCATACCCACGCACTGCACGCCGCTGCATGCCCTGGCCCATGACGTCAAGTTTGCTGCTGGCGGAGTGATACACCTCCCTGACGGTGAGAAGGTGCCACCTCATCATTAATTTCCTGCATTATTTTAACCTTGTATGTAATTTTTTTTAAGTCTTGATGGTTTGTGATGAAAGTTAGTGTTGTAATAGTATGATTTATGGTTTTAAAAGTACAATGGATGTACGTATAGTTTAGCAACAGCACCAACGCCTCATCTTAAATACTACCGCCCTCCGCCCCTCCCTCACTCCCTTCCTCCTCTCGGCTCTGCGTCCGTCCTTGTGTAGTTTTCGTGGCCTTCGTGATGAAGTATAGAAGGTTTTGATAACATTACTCAAGGTTTTAATCATAATAGATCTCAGTACACTTTAAAAATCATTGTCTTTTTATGTATTGTTATGTAGAACTAGCGCTCCCTCCCTCTTTCTGTCCAACCCACTCTCCTTTCGTGTCTTCCACGGTGTCTCCCTTTCGTCCACCTTTCCACCACCACATATCCGGCCATCTCCGCACACCATAACGAATCTGACAACGGTATATCTGTGAGCAAGATTTTTTATTCACAGTAAAATATTTTCTAAAGTCAGAGAATCCGTGAAACTACGCGCATTGCATCCTGAATAGTTTAGTAGATACGTATTTGAGGGAAGTCTTTTTGAAATACATGTAATACTCAAGTGAATGTAGATGGACGAACCTTGAAAAATGTATATATTTGTAAGAAACTCGATATTAAATATTGATATGTTTGACTATTTCAAACTTAAAGAGGACGAACTCTGGTATCACTTAGGTTAGAAAGGCAAGTACTCAGCCGCTACCAGCGCCACCTCAGCCTCACTATAACTAAATTCGGGAGTTGGAAGCAATGCGTGAAGGAAAACTTCTATAACCATGTCGTGTTGCCCGCGTCATCTCCGCCACAAGTGTCTAAAGGGATGCCACTCAATGACCGAGAGGAAGACGTAACGAAATGTAAAGGCGGCAGCTAAACTCTGCAAAAATAATGTTCGCAACTTTTCGTCACGACGCACCGCCGGAGGAGCGTCTCAGAATTAAAAAGTTTAGGTATTAAAGTTCAAAAGTGGTGACGGGCGGTAGTCCCTCGCGACTGAGAGAGAGAGATTATTATTATTATAGTTTATTGACAGAATTTTGCGATTACAAGGAGCTTAAAGTAAAAATCATTTCACTAAAATCATTATATCATATAAAAAAGAGCTACAAATAAAAATCCTGTCCAGATAAAATTAACCAATTCACATTGCAAAAAACAAACTTTCTCCAAACTTAACTCCTAAAAAAAATTCAAACTCCCTTTCTTTTAAAAAACAAGAACATTTTAGCCGTAAAGCTTTAACACATCGCAAACATAATCACATAAAGTGCCTAATAAAAAATTCAAACTCCCTTTCTTTTAAAAAAACAAGAACATTTTAGCCGTAAAGCTTTAACACATCGCAAACATAATCACATAAAGTACCTAATTTACCCTTATACTTCATTAAACTGGTAAAACTACTAAAATCCAACATATTATATCTAGCCCTACAGTCCCTTGACAAAGAACAATTTAACAAAACATGAGACTCATCTTGTACTGCATTACTATCACACATACACAGTCGCAACTCTGCTGGTATTCCATTCCTTCTACCTGTCTCAATTTTTAAATCATGTGACATTAGTCGAAGCCTCGTAAGGGCCTGCCTTTTGTAGTCCGGGACAAACTCATTGCTGACATAAACTGGATGTACTGATAGTTCAGGGTTAATTACTGATCTGTACGCCACATACTTAGATGCCGTCTCGGGTTTTTCTCTAATTTTTATTTTGACTATATCCAGTGGATTTACGTTATCTCTATACTGTAGTGCCTTCATCACAAATTGATACCCTGGAGTATTAGCTACTCTGCACAACTCAAATGCAACATAGAATGGTTCTTCAACGTTCGGTTCCCTTAACTTTGATTCTAGAAATTTCCTTCTCCTTTTTGCTATGACATCAAGTACAGGTGGAATACCTGATTCAATAAGACACATGTCGGGGCTTGTAAATTTCCTTACCCCTAGCAAGTTCTTTACTGCTCTATTGTATTGAACAATTATCTTTCTAGGATTATTTGTCAACCATGTTTCTGAGCTATAAAGAAGGGCAGAAGTGACAGCAGCATCAAATACTTTGCGCTTGTATGTATATGGCATAATGTTATTTGCTGCACAAAAAATTGCAAATTTATTGAGTTGCATCTCATTCACGGTTTCGTGAAGGTCCAATACTGTGTTCATCTTTGCATCATCACAAATCCATGCCCCAAGGTAAAGATACTTATGAACACAGTCTATCTTGATGTTACGAACAGTTAACGGCAATCTGTCTTCATCTGTACCTCGCACTACCATAAGTTTTGTTTTCTTCTCATTAAGTATCATTCCATATTCTTGGCAATAATCCAACACTGCGGTTAACTTTCTCACACACATTTCTTTAGAAGTAGCTAGTATTACCATGTCATCCATAAGAAGGAGCGTATGTAGTTTCCCCAAGAATCCATCTGTATCTACACACCTGTTTATCATCCTAACCACCTCATCCATGTATGTGGTGAATAAGAGACAACTCGATGGAGATCCTTGGCGGACTCCAACAGTGGCATCAATAGTTGCAGAACGTAACACACTTTGAGTACAGGAATACATAGCTTGTATAGCACGCAACATAACCTTACCACAACCACGTGATTTAAGCAATTCAAGCAATTTACCTCGAGGCACTCTATCATATGCTTTGCTGTAATCTATGAATAACATATACAGCTTCTTTTTCTTATAATTAGCCAGGTCACATAATATAATCTTAACGTCATTATTTGTTCGACACATCCTCGACCGCTTTGAGCACCTGCTTGACATTTATCAATACTTGTCCATAGTTTTAATCTGTTCAAAATTAAGTAATCATACAATTTTGCCAATGTATTCATAATGGATATGCCTCTGTAGTTTCCACATTCAAGTCTGTCTTTACCTCCTTTGAAGAGTACAAAAAGTTTGCTACAACCCCATGAAACTGGATAACACACATTAAGAAAAACAACGTTAAACATATGTAAAAAGAACATGATCCAGTTAACAGGTAAAGCTCTCATAATTCCTGGACAAATACCAACATAACTTTTTCTAACATTCACATCCTTGAGTACTTTATCTAATTCTTGTACAGTGAAAGGTTCGTCTAATACGGGTATCGTTGGAGTCGAGTCATCTATACATACAGTGCGAATACTATTAGTGTGACACTCATTATTTAACAAGCTCTCGAAATGGGTCTTTAGTTGATCGTCTTCAGGTTGTCTGTGTTCGTGCGTATCAATATTCCCTGACCAGTTAATGGCCTTCCATATGAACTTAGCATCATTTGTTTCTAATATCCTTCTCCAGCGCGGCAACGTTCTGTCCCACGTTTCTTCCTGCTGGTCGAGACGTTCACATCTGTTCCTACGAGCAGCTTCATGAATAATTTCACTGCTCGATCTGAAGGCTTCAGAAATATTTTCAATACTAACAGCGTCCGGATTCGGTGGATCGAGACTTAGCAATTCGGTACTGAAATCATGTAAGTTTACTTTTCCACATCGACTCGTTTGCACGTATTCTTCGGTATGACTCACCCAGACCGTTAGCTCGCTCTAACAGCTCTGTCGGGGAAACTTGAGTCATTTCTTTAGTAGCGAGATCTACGCAAATTGGGGCGTGGTCGGAACCTTTAACTGACTTGTTTACCTCGACCGAACTGACAAATCGTACGCAATCGGAAGTAACCACGCACAAGTCAATCTCCGATGTCCATCTTGATCCTCTTCTAAAAGATAAGTCACCTCCTAAGGTAGTTCCTTTTCTGTTCAGGTGATTCATCACAACCATATTGTTACTTCTACACATGTTACGCAACATACGCCCGTGACTATTCACTACCGGATCCTTCACACCATCATATCTATAGACACTTCCATCACCACACGACAACACATGTGATCCAACTCGTGCATTAAAATCACCTAAAACAACTACGTCACGAGTGTTCAAACACATCTCACTTAACGCTCGAAACGGTGAAGCTTCGCAATATAGTGAGTCTTCTGGAGGTATATAAACACCACCGAATTTCACATCTTTACACACCGATAAATTCACCCATATCATGTCATCTTCCTCCATGTTTACATTGGTCACATATTGCATCGACGCACATTTGATGAGCAACATAACACCACCTCTGTTACAGCCTACTCTTGACTTATTGTTATACATATAGAAACCAGGTACGCTTTTTTCATACGCACTTTTAACCTCTAACAGCCAAACCAGATCATATTGCATTAAGAACTTAAGAATTTCCGGATCATTCAATTTTTCCCTTACTCCACATACATTCCATGAACATAATTTCAACACACTGGTATTTTTCTTTGTATTCAGAAAAAAATATGGTGAAAACTTATCGATTACATTGCCATCCCTTAACAACACACGTCTTTTCCAATCATAACTAATAGACACACCCACATTTCCTGGCTTTTCTTTTTCTTCTCTTTCACGTTGCCTCAACCGCGCCATCTCCTTCCTCACTGCCGGGTGGACATCCTTCTTGACATACACAGAAGAGAGAGGTCCTTCAACTGATTTCAAGTTCTTTGCCATCCTCACGATCTCATTACGTTGATTTCCGTCTCCCACCACGACAAGAAGCGGTCGTTTCCTACGCTGGTCCTCTTTTCCGAGTCGTTTGATTTCCCACGCTGCAGGATCAACGTTTTGCTGATATCCAGTCGCTGCTATCACATTGCGTACTTTCTCAGCATCGTTGCACCCTGTTACATCGCTCTCTTCTCTCAACCCAGTAATAACTAAATTTCCCTTCCTCTCCTTGTTGTCCAAAGATTCTAAAAATAACTGTTTTTGTGAAATAATCTGGAATGCTTGGTCCAACTTATCAGACAACTGCTCCACTTCTTGTTCAATGCTGGCCATGCCTTTCACTTCCTCTTTTAAGCTTCTTATTTCCTCCAATAGATCATTATTAGATGGTTGTGTAGAGGCATCAGCTGTTAGTAGAGTTGCAAGCGCTCTCTTTAGTTGTGGGTTTGTCATTTTATTTATATCTGTTGGAGCCAACGCTCTAACAGTAGCTGGATCTTCATAGGTTGTCATGTTCACTTTGTTACGCACTTTATGACCTAGGTGCTGGGGCTTAAGTGCTGGGGGAGACAACAACCAGAGAGCAGGGATTGTGGGCAGTGTAGTGTCGTCTGCTAGTAAACGATCTGCGCATGCGTGGTTTCTACTTGCACAGGCCAGGAGGGGGTGATATAGAGGTGTATGTAATTTCTCTTATAAAAAGTCTATCATTCAGCAAGTTCGGCATTCACATACTTCACTATTCACTTCCCCTCACCTTTATAGGCAATTCAGTTCCAATACAGGGCTGTAGGACTAGTCTTCCCTTCAAATATCAGCGTCTTTTGTGGAGCCGTTCACAAGGAGTGTTCACGTTACGAGAGAAAAATAGAGAGAGAGAGAGAGAGAAATCTAATGGTTCACATTAAGCAGCCATTACTAATAACATTTTCCCTCTCAAGGCAGCAGCGGCGCCACAGAACATCCATCTAATTGCTGAAGGACTGCAGTGAGTCGTGGTGCTCTATTCACCGCAAAGCCTCCCCGGTGATCCTTTAATAAATATGCAAATTTCCCCAAACAAACACACAAACACACAGGGGTCGCGCCTTCCCCTCCGCACACAACTTGTCCTGACTGGTTCACCATGCAACAGTGACCTCCTCGTGCTGGCGTGAGAAAAAGAGCCGCGCTTCCCGGCGTGGGCGGCCTCCTGTCCCTGAAGACACCCTGGCCTTCACTTCCTGTCCCTGTCCCAGCGGTGGCCCTGACCACCTGTCCCTGGGGACGCCAGGCTGCGTGGCACTAACCTCTTGTCCCAGGGAACGCGGGACTGACGTGGCCCTGACCTGCTGTCCCTGGAGACAAGGGATTGGCGTGATCCTGACGAGCCGCTTGCTCGGTCTCAAGCTTCAATTGGGCGAAAATCAGAAGGCGGCGGCAGACACTTGTTGGTCTGCGAGGCTGGGGAGGCCGGGACAATCTTTCGTAAGTTTTATTGCGAGTCTGCTCCTCTCCTTCAAGTCTCCTGAATTGCAGCACGCGCATTTCTCCCGTCAGTCAGGCGCTGGCATCGCGAGTCGCGGCGGCGATCAGGCAGGACGGGGAAGGGAAGAACCGACTGTCTGGAGGGAGCCAAAATAGCGAAGCTCAGACGAGACGGAGCACAAGAGGGAACCAATGACGGGAGCGGCCGAGGAATATGCATACGGCATATATAAAGGCCGAGCCGCTGCCGGTCAAGGGCCACGCTCTGCTCGCGTTTCCAGGCACATTGTGTGGCCGACGAGCGCACGCAGGCAACGGCAGGACGAGGCTTCCTGTCTCGTGTTCAGCATCGCCTACCGTGCGTGCAGCCACAGTGTTTTTGTGTCTATAAAACATTGAGCTCTGCGGGGCGCCATCAGCTCCAACGGATGGATTTTCATAGACAGACACAAGTAGGAGCAACTGCTGGTACAAACACGCGCGCGCACGATGAAGCATTTGGCTCTCATGAACAGCCTTTCATTCGTTAGTATGAATTTGTGTTCTCTCACATCCTGTCAGCCATGTCCTATTGGCGCAATGGCTGCACTCGTCTTCCAATCCTGCCTGGGCGCCATTCCTCTTGATGACTCATGAAAGGAAGAATACAAGCATTCCTCTCAAGCACTTTGTGCATCATGGAAGGAGCAATACATTTCACCATTATCCTTACTATAAATGTTTTTCTTTTATCAATACGATCCTCTTGACACATTGAGACTATCATATTCCAATCTCACGTCACAATGGTTCACTGGGAATATGATACTCGCACAATATCAACAAAGACCAACTCTCGACCGGCCCACATCCTGTCAGGTCGCGCTCCTCCACCTCCCGCCTCCCACGCCACGCCACGCCACACCACACGCCACACAGCCAATTCAGCGACTTCCTCCCAAGCCTTCATTACATATAGGAGGCCATCACGGGGTAAATGTTAGGGTTTCCTGCCAAGCACAGCCACTGACACCACCGAGACCAGGATACGGGGCAACCAATCACGATTCCGATCCAGGCAGAGAAAAATTGTATTCTCTCTCTCTCTCTCTCTCTCTCTCTCTCTCTCTCTCTCTCTCTCTCTCTCTCTCTCTCTCTCTCTCTCTCTCTCTCTCTCTCTCTCTCTCTCTCTGTGTGTGTGTGTGTGTGTGTGTGTGTGTGTGTGTGATCGAAAGTACTGGTGAAGTAATGATAGTGAGACACATGAAAGTATTGCAGTAAGCTGTTACAGAAGCCAAAGTGGTCAATACAGCAAGACACAGAGAGTGGCATCACCTTGCCGAGCTGGCCACGCATGCAAGTCGTGCCTGAGGAACGAAAAATAACGGAATCACGCATCGAGCTTGGTGCTGAAGTAATGGTACTTAACTGAGACAAGGGCTGGTTAATTCAGGCGAAGGGGAGACCAAAGAGCAACTCCTCAGTCGACAAGTTCTAAGTAGAGATCTGCAGAGTCTCATCAGCAGGTTAATGGGACTAGGAACCGTCTAATGTTGCGGTGATGAGAAGGGCGTCCGACTGTTTCAAGTACATCTGGAGGGGCGAGGAGGAGAGGGACACGCCGAGAGGTTTAAGATGACAAGGAAAGGGAGAGACTGACGAATGTTGGCAGAACAAGCACTGATTTGCCTCTCAGCGACCTCTGGGATTCCACGTGAGGGAGAGGATAAAGGTGTCGACATTGTTTTCGCTCTCTTCGGCTGATCAGGGCTCTGGTGCATGTTGGCTTCCCTTGGCTGATGAAGCCTGGATGACTGTTGGCTTGTCTTGGTTTTTTTGGGACTTATTTTCATGGGAGGCAGCAGTTTCTTTTTCCTATTATTTCCAGCTTACCACCAGCGCACTAACTTCGCCTCATTAGTCAAGCAGGTGTGTTCCGGGTTAAAGGTTCCTTCCCATTCCAGCTAATGACACAGGTAGCCTACTGAGCGGCTCCGTCACCCGAGACCAGGCCTTCGTCGCCCCCTAGGCCGCCAAGATTCTGACCGCACGCTTCCGGATCCCTTACGGCAAACAGTTTATAATCACACACACACACACACACACACACACTAAGATGTTGGCTTTAGACCAGTTAAGAGAATCTACTAACTCAGTAATACAATACTACTGTTGAATGCTCTTTTTCACTTTCCCATTCGCTATCTAAAACCGAGCACTCTGTCTTCACCTTCTGTCCTGAACACCTGCAAGAACACCCTCAGATTCCATTTACCTTCCCCTGCGTCCCTTATCTCATAATTCTTTTTCCTGTATAGGGTATCTTTTTTCTTCACTGCTCTGGCTAATTTAGTACACCTTTACCTAAAATGTATTCCCCCTTTTGCTTTGTTTCTTGCGCAGACCCTTATTCATTCCTGTTCTCTTTCAGCTCAGCTCATCCATCATCCTTCCACCGGGAAATACTTCAACGTTGATTACTAAATGTACTCTGCCTGGCCGCTACATTATCAAAGATACGGATCTGTAAATAAAAAATAAATAAATAAATAAATAAAAAATTGTCATCACACACACTTGCATGAGGGAAAGTATTTTGCTTTGATAATTACCGAAATTAATTTTTTATAAGGCTCGCCAAGAGGATTATGCTGAGCTGACTTTATATAAAACAACAAATAAAGTACTGCAATACTTAATATGAATTACGTAAAGCACTCACTTACTATATGGAAACCCCCATTGTGACGATGCACGTGTTGAATTTTTCCGTCTCTGGATAGGACACGATAACAGTTTGTATCATGAAGGACTTCGCAAAGAAATAAGAAAAATAGATGAATACTGAAAGAAAGAAATGCGGAAGATGGGAGAGGCAGTATAGAAAATGAAAAATCAATGTAAAAGAATGAAATAAGAAGAAAAAAAAGGAAAAAAATACATAAGAAGAGGGACAGGATAACATACAAAGGACTAGAAAGCAGATCTACAGAGAAATGAGGAAGGGAATGATGAAAAAGAAAACGAAAATTTAAAGAGAGCCGGGAAAAAAAAAAAACAATCATTACACACGAAAAGTGAGAACTAAAAAGGTGTGTGTGAACTTACACACGTACATGCATCAGTGGTGCACATGAAGGTTACACAGTCACGCACACACACACACACACACACACACACACACACACACACACACACACACACATATACACACACAGTCACGCACACAGTCACGCACACACACACACACACACACACACACATATACACACACAGTCACGCACACAGTCACGCACACAGTCACGCACACACACACACACACACACACACACACACACACACACACACACACACACACACACACACACATTCAAAAAGAAGTCAGGTTTTCTTGGCGTTGTTTGTTGAACACTTCAAGACGCTTTGCTTAGAAAATGGACTCTGCTCTCTTGTTAATCTTGAAAGAAAGGAACCACTTTGTATTCATCATGGAAATCTCGCCTCACAGGTGGTGGTGGTGGTGGTGGTGTGTGTGTGTGTGTGTGTGTGTGTGTGTGTGTGTGTGTGTGTGTGTGTGTGTGTGTGTGTGTGTGTGTGTGTGTGTGTGTGTGTGTGTGTGTGTCACAGTGGGCACATCGCAAGGTAATCTATTTACAGATACACTTGGAAAAATGACTGGAGGAAATAAAGGACGTGTTTTCGGGTAGTATTCGTAAAAGAACAGTGTAGCGATATACCGAAAACAACACAAACCCACATCCTCTGTTTTCTAACCGCCACCAGGTGAGAGGAACAACAGCAGCAGCACAAGGCGGGTGTGAAAGCCAGAAGGAAATCAGACAGATACCCATTAAAGATTTCAATAACACACACATATACACAAGAAAAAAAATGAACAGAGCAAGCATCATTTAACAAAGCTTCAGTATCACCACACAGAACACTGAACAACACAGCCAGGCATCAGTTAGTAAGGTTTGAGTAACACCACACAAAGGCCTCAACAGCAACAAAGAGTGCGGCACACCAGACCTAAGTTTGCCCCCGGGGTCCTGAACACACATCCCCGTGATATACAAACGCCTCTGTCTCATTTTCGCCCCCTGGGGAAGGCACATGAGCAGCGAGGCGCCTTCATTCCCGGCTGCAGGAGCTTTACGGCCGTTGAACAGTCATTCCCGCTGCATTCACTGGAGGTGCGCGCCGTAACCTGCCCATCAACACCACCTTGATTCCTAGACACAGTTTTTGTTTCCCCAGAATTGCATAAGGAAGAATGGTGGTGGTGGTGGTGGTGGTTAGAGAGAGAGAGAGAGAGAGAGAGAGAGAGAGAGAGAGAGAGAGAGAGAGAGAGAGAGAGAGAGAGAGCCAGGCCTCAGCAAGAGATCTGGTCGTCCATAGCAGCCGATTCTCTTCCTCTCGTTGTCGGTACACACACACACACACACACACACACACACAATGAAACCATCAAACCGCGATCAGTGAACGTAAGGGCATTGCAGGACGCTCCTCAACTCCCTCCTTCCTTCACGCAGCGATGGTATAAGTTTGCTGGTGTGTGGCGGCAAGCTGCTTATTCTATATTGAACGCTCTCACCCCACCACACAATAATCCTTCGGTTTATCTCCTCTTTGAAAGGCTTCCACTTGCTTCTTATTTAGCTGCAAGTATTCCAGTGATCCTCTCGCTCTGCATCAGATGGCAAGGAAGATTTAAGCACCAAAGCGTACATACTTAAAAAAAAATCACATCAGGTGGCGCACAAAGATTTACATTCTTTTCGATAAATGTTCCTTAATTCCCGCCGCATCTTATCTGATGGTTGGTGTTGGCGGTCCCGAGGAATAACATTTATTTATAAACTAAGGTGACTGATTTTTTTTTTTTAAACATATACATTTTTTCTTCCCATAAGTAAGTGTAAATAACAAATAAATCTAGGCAAATCAATTTGTCGTTCAGGTGAAATGGCAAGCGGCAGTGCAGCCTCATTACTACAACACGACACGCACCAAGACATCAGCAGTGCCGGGACTCAATACCGGGAAGCAAGTATCAATGCTGGCGAGTGACGACGACCTGCAGACACATTCCCCACGTGACTAACACACTGGAGGAAGGGAGAGGAGTGAGGCTGGAGGGCGGCACCACCTTCCCGCCGCCAGTTCAGCTTGGGCACTGCTGGATCACCGCCAGGACGCGCCGCCAGAATTAAGGCATATGTTCCCTCTGGTCACAGCTTAATACAAACGCGGCCATTAATCACTGTAACACCTGCCGTTCACACACTCCATTTACACGTGAGAGAATTGCACTCCAGTGAGCCAGGGCGGTTAGAAGGGAGAGAATGTGAGGACACGTCTTGCTGTGGGGCGCAGGAGGGGCGAGATGGGGTGGGGGAGGGAGAGGAGTATTGAGAGTGAGGTGGGGTGAGAGGTGAGGCAAGAGCTGGTTGTGTGTTTTACGGAAGTGAAAAGTGATGCTGGGAGTGAGGTGAGGTGCAATGTTAGGAGTGGAGAGACACAAAGGGAGAAAGGGAGGAGGAGGAGGAGGAGGCAACTGCAGACGACCATCACCAGTATCTCCACTACCACTACAACCAACCAGCTTCACCACCAGGGCCACCACCCCCCCCTCCCAACCACAGTCGTCAGCAGCACCCCTGATCGGTATAGAAACTTCAACTGTACTTGATTTTATGAATATGTATGTCTTGCCTCAACACTCACCCACTTCACCTCCATGGCATCATTGTGTGTCGTGGACGAGGAGGAAGGAAACTGCCGAGAAGAAACGACGTCCAGGGAAGGGGAAGGCGTCAGAGTGTGTGAAGGGTCTCCTTGCCTTTTGTCGTGATGGAGAGAGAGAGAGAGAGAGAGAGAGAGAGAGAGAGAGAGAGAGAGAGAGAGAGAGAGAGAGAGAGAGAGGTGGTTAAGTGCATATGTGTCTGCCTGCCTGTTCGTGTGTACCAGCTTGTGTGTACGTGTGGGCGGGGGCGATTCACCATAGTGGCCACAAAGAGTCATGAGGGGATAAAAATCGTGAGCGCTCGGGGAGGACACGTGACGCCAGGTAACCAGACGCCCAGTGATGGTGACAGGCTGACAGAATACCCTCCCAGACTTTCCATCTCTCGCTCTCACGCGGTAAAAAGACCACGACGACACGAGAACGAATCACACGCCTCTATTTACACCGAAAGGGCACGAGATACAAAACTAAAGACTTCCTCCTCGGTGCACTGCCCTCGGAATTACATACACATCGTATACTGAACTGTAAAGATAAACCTGAAATTATTTTTAAACGTGTAAAGAGGACAGTCATGAGCTGCATGAAAAAAAGGTTGGGGGGGTTAATTACAGCTACGCGGAAAAAAAAAGTTATGGAAATGGGATTCCAGTCGCGGAGGTTAAATGAGATCTGGAGATGCCTTGATGCTGCGCTCTTCAAATCGTTCAAGACAGTAGAAAAAAGAAATGCCATCCATATAATTTACTCGTAGCTAATCATAAGAAAGAGAACTACCAATACAATAGTTTCTCACCCACACAAAAAGAGAGCGCATTAAAACCACATAATGGTTAACAAGATTAAACGGATTAGCAGAGGAGGGAGTGAGCAAACCTTCCCCGGCCATGATCTTACCCAATACTGAAGTGAATGTACAATAAACGGACACTCACTCTCCATCACACCACCACCACCACCACCACCACCACCACCACCACCACCACTGACACGGATATGAAGCATTGCCCTGATATTGGCAGGTCTCAAGTTTTATCATCCAGGAGGGAGGAAGCGAGCGGAGCGGGGAGGAAGCTGAGGAAGAAGTGAGGAGGAAGCAGAAAAGGCAAGGTGGGATGGAAGAGAAGGATAGGGTCAGGAGAGGAAAGGAAAGGGACGAGAGGAAGGGACGGAAGGAAAAAGCTGGGAGGGAGGGAGGAAGGGAGGGAAGAAGACTACTCGCATTTCATGCGGGTGAGTGAGGACGGCGCCTCAATTTGGGCGCCGTGGACCTTGCAGTGAAGAGCGCGGAATTCTGGTTTTATCCTCCGCCCTTCTCTTCTCCGCCTTGTACAGAGGAGCGCCAAAGGTGAAAGAAAGATTTCCACAGTTAATCTGCTTCCTCCACACGAGTTATTGGCTACACGAGTACATGTCCAACACGCGTTTCCGAAGACAGGTGACAAGGATTGGGCGAATAGCAGCACGTATTTAGATACTAGGCGGTCTCTCTCTCTCTCTCTCTCTCTCTCTCTCTCTCTCTCTCTCTCTCTCTCTCTCTCTCTCTCTCTCTCTCTCTCTCTCTCTCGCCTCAGTAGGCAGGTCCTAGGCAATGAATCTCTCATACAACCTGGGGCTGTGAGACCACCGCTGTCCATACATAATTTAAATTATTTTAAACTTTAAATAAATAACATATTTCAGACTGTAACTGTTGAAGATGACACTGTAACAATAAACTTGAAAAGACTTGACAGTGGAAGGTGCAGAGGAAAGACTCCAGCAAATGTCAACACGGAAAAAAATCTTACAAGATGACCTTTGAAGGTGTGAGAGGAACAGTGAATACACAGTTTAAAAGAAGAGATAAAAATTGACAAAATAAAACTGACAAATTAATTAACAAGGAAAAGACCAAGAAAAAAAATATATAAATGTTGAAAATATAAAAGTAAAAGTCATTCAAAATAGTCAGAGATTTCCTTTCAGTCAAACGAAGACTGGTTCTGAAAGACGGAGAGGATGAAGCCATTGACCATAAGAATGAAATGGCAGAAAAATATGCACGCATACTTTCAGTGTTTTAATATCACGGTGAGAGCAGTAAACATTTCACCAGATGACAACGAACGCTGTAGCCTCTGCCCTTCAAGGAACGAAGCAAGAAAGGCCCGGGAGAGGACGGAATATTGGTGGATGTTTTGAAAGACGCGGGAACGCAAGCTCATTTATTTCCCCAGCACACACCAGGAGAAGCTTCCTGAATCTTGGTGCACTGCAATATTAATCATGATTACCGACCCCCTGGCTTAGCAATTATGTACACTCTTTTCTGCTGGGTTCCTACCAACGTATTAAAAATTAATATAATTTACATACGTTTCTGCAGACCTCTTAGTAATGCATTAACACGCAAAATTATAATAAAACAGCCACTGCACCGAGGAAGACTAAGGAGGAGGAGCGGTTCACCCAGGGATTATCTGTATGTAAGGAACAAGATGGCTGAGAAAAACCCGGACTTGTACTGTGACGCCTGGCTGCTGTGCTCGGCTCCATGATCCACTAGAACAGAAAACGATGCTAAGAACTGACTACAATTAGCGAACAAACACTAAACAAGCCCCTTACCTCTCGTCAGACGCCACCACAGCGCCACCGCCACAAAGACAACACAAAATTAACACCAAGAAATTAGTTATTGAAGGAGATAAATAGCAAATGGAGACTCACAGAATGGCAGTACGCGTGCAACACCTCGTCCCCTACAGCAGGATCAACAGAAAGGTCGCCAAGTACAGCCATATCCACAGGTCTTCTTTCCCTCCCCTCATTTACATCTGAACGTCTTCCCCTCGTATCCTCTTCAGCAGTATCTTGGCACGTGGCACTTACTCTGTCCCTTCCCTTTCAAACGTTGCTTCTATATACTTTTCCCCTTTGATTACCTCATCCTTGTCTTTTCTTCCTAAACAGTCAAACTACCTCACAGTATTTTTCCTCCGCCACTCAAACACTCAGGGTTCCCGCGTGCAGTTTTCATTGCAACTGTTTCAACTCTCCTTTTCGAAGTGTATTACTTTGCGTCTCTCTTTGAGTCATGTTGCTTGACTGAATAATATTACATTGTTTATCAATATTATATTCACCTTAACGTCTAAAGTTCTCCCCTTAATGATAACACAGGAAGTTTTCATGACTCGTATCTACCAAGCCAGTTTTTCCTCCGAATCCCTCCCTCTCTTCAGAAGTAATGTAAGATACATATCGCCACTAAGTACACTAATACAGAGTGTTTTAACCCTTAGAATATCTCAATTATCTCCTTTACTTTCACTAATTCACTCGCTAGCAAAAATATATGGTAAAAAGAAAAAAAAAAACAGGAAGCAATAGTGTGAAACACTGCGTTTCTTGAAAGTTCCACCGCCACGCTGTTAGTTACAAGCTTTACGGTGGCGCAGCAAACAGCCGGAACCAGCAGTAAGTGGCCCAGGGCTTCGGCGGCAATGAAAGCAAAATGGGTGGGAATTAAGAGTACATATTTCAGCAGGGAGGCTTGGGCTAATGTTCGGGAAGCAGTGGTGCGCAGGAACGGCCGCCGTCAGGAGAGTAACAACGCCGCTGCCTCGGGAGCCAATGGCGTCATTGAATTTTATTATACATCTCTGTGAGCGGGGCAAACTCAATTCAGGATATACACTTTATTGAGAAAGAAACTTGTGTTCTTACTGAAAACAAAACAGCTGCACCAGGTTGTCATGGTCACTTGTACGAGTAAACTTGTGTGCTGCTTTTGTCGTTCGCAGCAGCCCCGCAGCTGCAGGTGTGTACCAGTGCAGTCCCGCAGCTGCAGGTGTGTACCAGTGCAGCCCCGCAGCTGCAGGTGTGTACCAGTGCAGCCCTGCAGCTGCAGGTGTGTATCAGTGCAGCGCTAAAGCTGCAGGTGTGTACCAGTGCAGCCCCGCAGCTGCAGGTGTGTACCAGTGCAGCCCCGCAGCTGCTGGTCAGGCCAGACTGTTCATGCCGCGCCACACCTGCCAGTCACTGCTGTGGCTGACAGCTGTGACAGGACGCTGGCAATGTGGGAAAAAAAAAAAAAAAAAAAAAAAAAAATATATATATATATATATATATATATATATATATATATATATATATATATATATATATATATATATATATATATATATATATATATATATATATATATATATATATATATATATATATATATATATATATATATATATATATACACATTGTGATCAGCGATGCCCTCGTTTGATCGGTGTGACGGGAACACTCCAGGAAAAGGAAGGCGGTGCGGCGCGGCAAATGTTGGGGCAAGACTTACACGAGCGTCACGAGAGATTGAAGGAAAAATAGGAGGGAAAATGGAACGGCCTATGGAGTGTACAAACAAGTATGTATTAAGTTTTCACATTACCGCAGCGTAGCCACGTGGATTCGTCAGCAAGAATTCTTTGAAAAATATGAAGTTGAGTTGCTCACATTAACAGTTCTGGATCATTTTCTTCCATTACTATTAAGTAAACACCACAACACACTGCCACAGAGCCACGGACACATCACATGACCGTAACTCACTGAAACATGGCCACACAAAACACACAAGAATACATGCAAGCAATTCATGAATGTGCTGACATGCCCACACTAAGTCAAAACCATAAACTTTGTGTGGCCGCTGCAATTATAATTATAGATGAAAGACACGATGAGGGAATAGCGGGAGGCAGAGGTCGAAGTGCTAGAGAGGGACAGGGCGGGGCTGGAAGGAGCTAGGCGGGGAGTGACGAAGCGATACAGGTCAGGGCAGGAAAGGGCAGGCTGGGTGAAAGGAATAAAATCATGTTTCGATTACAGTTTTTTTCCGTCCTTATATTGTCCGTGTGAATTTGAGACAAGAAGTAATTATTTTACTTCCATCACGAGCTATGCGTCCTCATCACCCCAGGCTCGTCATTCACTACGCTGTACCCATAAAACATAACTCTACATTTTTTTATGTTGAAATACACACAAAAAAGTGTGTAAAATTTCACACACACACACACACACACACACACACACACACACACACACACACACACACACACACACACACACACACACACACACACACACACACACACACACACACACACACACGAGCCACAAATGCAGGCCATCATGCCGCATGCAAGGATGTGATGCGCCAGACTCATGACCAACACAGGATCACCAGCAGCGCACTTGTGATCCTCGCCGCGCCCACCAGCGAGGCTCACACAAGGGTGAGGGCAGCGGCACACGCCTGTCACTCCATCTGACGTTGTTGTTACCCCCGCTGCTCGGCTTGGGGGGTTCGCAGCGTGGCGTGAGCTACATTACAGTAATCAGACCCATTTAATTCCCTGCAGTTGCACCTAAACACATTACGTGGTGGCTCGTGTTCTTGTCACTGCACTGTGAATAATGGTAATTACCCAGTCTGAGGTGTCAGGTGGGAAGCCTTATGGCCGCGTGCACTGCAGGGAGTTATGATTGACCTCCGACAGGACCATCCAGGTGACTCTCTCATACCAAGAAGAAACATCCAGCAGAGCAGGCGGTGTGGAGACGACGAGAAGCACTGCGAGGGAGAGGTGATGGTGTGGGCGGGTGTTGGCGGGGGAAGCGGATATTTGGTGGCAGAGCGGGGGCGATACGAGGGCGACAGAAAATGCCACAAGTAAACATGTGTACTTTAACTACATATTCTTTCTTTTCTCTGATTTGATACAATCTGTGTTCTGGAGGCTGCAGTTGTGCTCCTGTCGTGTTGTGAGTTGTGGGATTCTGTTGAGCGAATGACCTGTGCTAAGCATGACAGTTCCTTTGACACAATATTATCACACTCTAGGTGGCTGGCCTTGATGCTGCAGTATTGGCTTGCTCTTCTGGCTTCCGTCCTCTTCTACCCTCTCCTATTTTTTTTTTTTCTTGAGCTTTCTAGTTACAGTATCTGATTTCCTGCCATGTCCTGCTCTGGATTATGAGGGAAGTATTGAGCATACACACACACACACACACACACACACACACAGCTAATTCACAAAGTAAGCAACAATCTCGAGGAATGTTTCAACTATGGCACGGTCGAGGAACAATAAGCAAACTGATTACTGTTTTACACGGGCGAGAAACTTTAAGATTTGCTAGTCACGCCAACTCGTGTGTGTGTGTGTGTGTGTGTGTGTGTGTGTGTGTGTGTGTGTGTGTGTGTGTGCCATCGCGAGTGACACGTGGTTTTCTCCGTACTCCTATCACCACCACCACAACACCCTTCCGTTGCCACCGCAGTCCACGTCTTCCTGAATCCATGACGGGGGTGGTGGTGGCAGTGCTTTCATCCAAGGCAGTCTATGGCAACACCCTGTCCTCACCAGCGTCTCGTCCAAACACCACTAGCAGTCTTCCCAACATGTGTCCGCGAGCTTAAGTTACTGAAGAAATAACTACTTCAGCTATCATTGAAAGTTTCCAGGCCCTCACATACCTCCCCTCCTCCCTCCATCCCCGGCGTGTCTCTCTGGCCGCAATACAGGAGGCGAGTTTAATAATAGTCCAGCTGCATTCTTTAGCCACAAAGGAGAAAAGTTGTTGAGCCTTACATATTTACATTACCATTTTATTACAGAAACACCTCGGCCATAAGGATAAATTTTGCTGTCAAGTTCCAAGATGAATATTGGATTTACTGCGAGAACTTTAGCAAGGAGATTAGGAAGGAGTGCGTCGGAGTGGAGGGAGTGGAGAGGTGTGGCAGGGAGAGGGGAAAGAAAACGTGGTGGTGGAGAAAAGATGAGGAAGGGAAGGAGGGAGGAATGCAGCGCCGTGAGAAGGCTGCAGATGTGAGGCGGTGAAGGGAAGGACTCCACCGGGGATGAACAAGTGGGCAGATATTATGACATGTTTCAGCGCCTCTTTTTCGACCGTGAATATACATACGAAAGACTGTGAATTACGTGACGCTGGTGAATCTCGAGACATTTACAAGCTTTACACACTACAGGGAGGGCGATGTGTGTGTACAGGTGTGCTTCAGTGTGGCTGCGTGAGTCTCTTCCCTCACCAATGTGTTGCCTGCGTCGTGAATGTGAAAACAAGAGGCTCGATGGAGTTTGATGGGGGAAAAAAGACACGGGATGAAACAGCAGCAGCACCACACACACACACACACATACACTCTCTCTCTCTCTCTCTCTCTCTCTCTCTCTCTCTCTCTCTCTCTCTCTCTCTCTCTCTCTCTCTCTCTCTCTCTCTCTCTCTCTCTCTTCGATATTTTGATTGTCGTTTCTTCAGAGAATGACAAGTAACAAAGGCGGTCGTCTAAATATAAGAGAAGAACTCTCCTGGTTCATCGAGTGTTTCCTCGCCACCAGAATCCACTCCCTTGTCTCTCTAACACAAAGGATTGAGTCTTGCTGGAGCTGCCGTCACTTACAATACACAAGATATGATGCAGTTGTTCGTTGTTCTCCTAACTTGTTATTACAGAAGCTTCCTCGCTCATTGCCACGAGGTTAGTGATACTCGACACAACGACAATGGCCTGTAGTCCTACACACATTCATATGGGTTGATTAACAAGTATAACAGTTAACTAGGCAGGCAGGGGGGAGGGGGGAGTCAGAGGAGCTAATGGTAGTGTGTGTGTGTGTGTGTGTGTGTGTGTGTGTGTGTGTGTGTGTGTGTGTGTGTGTGTGTGTGTGTGGTTGTGTGTTGCTTCCATCATGTGACGCCTTTGCTCAGCCTGCAGTATAAGCTCACTCAGTCTCAGCACAAGCGGTTTTCCTGCCAAGTCTTATACATCATTTGGTGTGGCTTACCCGTGCACTGTTGTTTTACTGTTAATATTAGTATCACTAACACTCACGCCGTAACATTCAATATATTAACACTGAACCAAAACAGCACAAGGCAGCAAGGCACACCGCATAACAAATCATCGTTTTACTTCGTGAAACCTTGTATACTAAAACAATTATGCAAAAGCAGAGCGTAAGCACCTTCACAACCTTTTGCCGCGCCGCTCCTCCTTAACGACGCTCGGCTGCCTGTGTTTTTCCTACTTGCCGCCTCTTCTTTCCCTTCTCACACGGGATTACCCTTCACACCAGCATCACTTCCTCTTCACACACACACAAAAAGGACAAATCCTTCCTCCTCCCCTCCTCACCGCATCCCTCCTTCCCTCCCTCCCCTCCTGCCTGCACGCCCCCCCCCCCCCACCTCCTCCCTCCGGCAAGTGTCTCCCTGCGTGCAGTCCTCGCCGCGCCTTATTTCTGCCTTACCGCAAGACGTCTCCCTCAGCGGGACGGGGATCGCCGCCCCGAACAAACACCCACGCAATTCTCATTACTGGCAAGGTGCGAGGGAGCTTTTTGTGGCGGCGCGCAAGACCCCGCTGGTGGGTCAGTCTGTGCCTCCCTGCTGCTGCTGCTGCTGCTGCTGCTGCTGACTGCAAGAGGGTGATAACTTAGCGTGACATGAGCGCACAGCCATTGGCGCGTGTCTAATGGCTGGAATGTATCACCGCCTCGATACCAGAGCGGCCTGACATGTAGCTCTCGCGGGGCACGCTGACCCCTGCATGAGCCAGGCCCCAGCGCTCTCTTTCTCTCTCTCTCTCTCTCTCTGACAGACACGAATTAATGAATATGCAATAATGTGTTTTTAATGGAGGTGCAGCAAGGGAGGGGCGGTGAGTGGCGCCATTACCCGATGTGAGGACGCGGCGGCAGCAACACACGCCGCGCCCCGAGACACAGCAAACTCAAGTCCCTCACTGCGCGTCCAGCTTCTGCTGCTCCTGCCACTAGCACTACCACCACCACCACCACCACTACCACTACCGCCGCCGCCGCCGCCACCTCCACTACCACCACCGCCGCTACCACCACCACCACCGCCATCATTACATCTTAAGGGGAGGGAGAGCGAGGGTGAAAGGAAGAGAGAGGGAGGGGAAATAATACGTTCTTGACGGGGAATTTATACTCGGTGCCGCGGTAACAAAGTCTTTGAGTTGGTTGGGCGGAGCGTGGTATGGAAGAGGAGGAGGGAAGGAAAGGCAGCGTGTGGTGAAGCTCTGCGGGAGGATATTGCACATTTTCCCTCCAGTACTCATGAACAGAACACCGTATACTACTTTTATCGCTCCCTATATGCTGAAAAGATATCTTTTTAATATTTAAAAAAAATTCAAGTGAGGTTTTGCATCCCAATCTGTGTGACTAAATTAGTTTGTTAGGTTTACGTCAGGTAGTCCACGGCGGTCGTCTGTTGTGATAATAAGTAGTAAAGAGAAGAGGAAAAGAGGTGATGGCTTGGCACTAAGCCCCGGTGAGCAAAAAAAATGTTGGTCAAGCAGCAACACCTGGACGGCTGTGCAGGAAGCGATGTTCTTCCAAGGTGTTCGCAGCGAGGAGCAGACTGGACTGAGCAACGGTGCTTTGAGGCTTGAGTTTCAAAGACAAGTTTTCGTAAGATGACACTGGGTGAAACTGTGGACCAAAAAATCAAGTCGCCTCGTTTCAAGCGGCTGGGCGAGCTGGACGAGGCTTGCCGAGACCTTAGTGAGCGGGAACCACTCAGAGCGGGGCCTGCTGTCTGGGCTCCAGCGGTATCCCGGAAATGATCTGTAATTACAATGGAGGGCCATGCTTTTTCTTTCCTTTCTCTGTTTTAACCTGCACAGCGAGAGAAAGGGAAGGTGCTCCGCTTACGAGAGGAGAAAGCACGAGCTGCGTTGAGGCCCTGGATGTGGACGTGGACGCGGGTGTGGATGAATTGAATACTCTTGCAAATATAATGCTAACTTACGCTCAGAATCCCATCTTTTATGTCAGGTCATTACACGGAAATAAGAGTGTTTACAACGGCGCAAAACGTTCGGTGCTCTGTATTGTCAAAATATTTGGAGAAAATACGCAATGGCCACAAATCTTCGCCCTGGGCACAAACATCAGTGCGTCAAGCTTCTCCAAACACAGTGAATCACGCGCAAGGTGACACTGGGCAATTCGTGCAGTGAAACAGATCTCACTCTCAAAAGCTTAAAAGGTCAATAAATAAATCAATAGATAAATATATGTAGCAAGGAAAAAAGAGAATAATAAATACCATTGCCTTGATAGTTTTTGGAAGCGTACCGCGACAAACTACATATGATGCAAACCACACCAAAGAGTTATACAAGATAAACAACGGAAGGGGAAAAGGTGCCGCAGGGAAAGAATCCACAGCAATCTTATCACGAAAATACCTCCTGTTTTGAGCAGTTTTCATGCAGGGACGTTTGCATCGTCATGTAAGATCGCATCATATAACACGACTTTTTTTTCGAGTTTTCTAAAGTTTCATTGCCGACAGAAACAAAAGCGCTCGTTACTTCGTTAGATATTTTCCTTTATAGCTCTGTTACCCTCCAGTATGGCCTGAAAGTTTGGCAGACGCTGTTTACTTTGATTCTGTCACGTCCATTGGTGCATTGTGTTAAAGACGGGGGCGGAAAGAGCGCATTGTTTAGTCTCACGCCTGATGTGGACCACTGTACCACGGGCCATGGACCACCTGTGGAGCTTGGGTCAAGGGTTGAGGCGCCTGAACTAGTAGGCGTAACGAACGACCTGTGAACAATACAATAAATTGGTTAAAGCAACGGGCATGCAGGACGCGAGGACAGTGGATGGCGAGGACAGTGTACAGAGAGGACACTGAACAGAACCATTCAAACTACCGTGAGAAAGCCTACAAAGACTCATCCATACCTCTATGTGTATTTGTTTTGGCATTTTTCCCCCGTTGCGAGTTTCAGTAGGCAAGACACACACCTGCACCAAGGACGAAACGCAAACAGCAGTCCTCCAGTGCGCTGTAATCCAGAGCCCCCAGAGACAGCAATTCGGCGGTCTGATGTGCAGTGCGACCGTCACGAAGAAGGAAGAAGGTTCCAGCCAGGCCAAAAATAACCCCATATCTATGACAAGTGTGGCCGTAGGAACGGGAGAAGCGCATGCTGGCTCTATCACGCACATGAATTCTCAACATAAAAAAAGGTTGAAAAAAAGCTAGTGCCTCGTGTTCTGTTCTCTAAAAACTCGTGTTTGGCTGAAAATAAGAGAAAGTGCTGGATATGTTTTTTTTTGGGGGGGGGGACTGGAAACGCGAGAAGGTGATGCAGCCACCACCACCACAACCACCACTACCACCACCACCACCACCTCAGCGTTGCGTGTACCATTGCATCAGTATACTGTCATTTTTACTTTTTCTTTTTCCTTTCTGTGTAAAGTTGAAGGGTACGTACAGATGGTACATTCTAATATATATATATATATATATATATATATATATATATATATATATATATATATATATATATATATATATATATATATATATATATATATATATATATATATATATATATATATCGTATTTTTTTAAGCAGAGAAGTAATTTAGGAAGTGTTGCATATATATTGTGTTATTGTGTTGGTGGAATGGCAAATGAAAAAAGTAGAAGCTGTAGTGAATAGGTATAGAAACAACTAAGTCCTCTCTCTCTCTCTCTCTCTCTCTCTCTCTCTCTCTCTCTCTCTCTCTCTCTCTCTCTCTCTCTCTCTCTCTCTCTCACCGCAGCTACACCTGAATAATTACACGTCACCTGGTCACTCCATCACAAACAAAGGCCGTGGCTTCAAAGCGGTCACGGTCAGCATCACTGGGCTCCTCGCCGCAGCTACACCTTGCAAACTTTGTCGCCGATGTTCCTTCATTATTGCAAACAGTTTTGTGATATTTCCTTGGAAACACTTTTCTACGTTTGCGTTTCTCGTGACATGACAAAAATTTCCTGCGGGAAACAAGTTTAGTGGTGTAGCAATACTAATGTTTTCACCGACACCATCACTCATCCAGCCAAAACTGGCACAGCAGACACTCCGTTATTTTGTAACAGACCACACCAATAACGGTGCAGATAAGGACGTGACGCTTCAAATTAATACGTTAAAGAAAACTGAAAAGAAAAAAAATTGCAGGTTACAAAGTTAGTTCATTGCAGATTGTATAAGAAGGCAGCAATGTCCCTCAATGACTGAGAACCAAGCATGACATATCGAGGGTAACAAGATGGCGGGAAGACACGAAGAAAGCTTCACAACCAGTGTGGAGGATTAAAAGTAATAATCTTAGCACTAAGGTCATACTCAGTCCCAGACAGTGCTTGTGTCGGCTGCTGTATGCCGCTGTGCCGACAGATACTTATGGTAAGAGTTGCCAAACGCTAAAGTTAAGAGAAGTGGTGGTGGTGGTGGTGGTGGTGGTGGTGGTGGTGGTGGTGGTGGTAGTGGTGGTAGTAGTGGTTGTAGTAGTGGTTGTGGTGGTGATTGAAACTGCAGCATTACTTCACAGTAAATCATATTGTCTGGCAAAATATAATTTTCGAGTGTTTTGTCGTTGTAAATTACGTAAATTGGAAAGGGAACAAGGCTATTAATTACTGTGGCCACAACGAGCCACTACTCCTAGCTTATATCAAATAAGTAATATTTTATGAAGTGAACTCTTTGCAGTGCTGCGAGAAAGGGCGGGAGAGTGCAGCAAAAAGAATGCTGCTGGTGGTGTTTGTGATCCTGCCAGAAAAGTTCCGGCACGAGGCACCATAAGGCCCTCGCTGGCACCGGAGCAATGTACCTGAATGCTGTCAGGCTGGCAACAAGTGGCTTGTCGGTGGAAGGCATGCTTTATTCTGATAACAAATCCAGCACAAAGGAACTACAGATATGATAATGTGTTTGTTTAAATCTGTCGTCCTTTTTAAAATGAGGGAAGTAAGTTTGGCAAATGACGGTTGCTTCATAAGCATTCTTTCGGTGTGAGCTGATATATATATCGTCTATCGACTGAGTATTGTTATTAATCTAAGACAAGGGTTATTAGATAGTGTGTGTGTGTGTGTGTGTGTGTGTGTGTGTGTCGGAAAGAGGGGCGGAAAGCAAAGCGGAAATCACGATGTCGCTGCAGATCATGGCAAAGTCTCACAAATTATGAGCATTTTCATTCCCTGCCCTGAGAATAACTAACTACCTGACTCACCTGTGACAAGAGAATCGATCATGTAACTTAGAGTGATCATATACGTGATAATTTTTTAACGAACCCTTAGTCACCAAGATTACTTACTTTCTTGATCGTAATTAGGGAACGCAAACACTAATATCTGTTATTGTCAATTATTATCTCTATAAAAAGATATTTATGCTTTCATTCCAGCTGGACAGTGTGTGTGGGAGGCCGCCGCCAGCACCGCAGTGGCAAGGGATACCTCGCCTTAATGAACATAATTGCTGCAAATGAGACTGCACGCCACCGGGAAAACAACACAGGCCTTTTAGTTACCCTCACACGCGGCGCCGCCACGCGAGGGAAGTGTATGTGGTGTGTGTGTGTGTGTGTGTGTGTGTGTGTGTGTGTGTGTGTGTGTGTGTGTACGGTGGTGAAGTGGGAAGGGAGGAAGGTATACCTGGAGTGAGTGTGGCTGGTGTGCAAAGAGACTGTTACTGCAAGCCCTGCACGTTACCTCAAACATAAATATCATGGCGCCTCTACTTAACAATTCCTACCGTAGCTTGCTGGTGTGTTTGGGGGAGGAGGCGTTACGCGCGCCCCCACGCTCCAGATAACTCAAGGCATGTGTACATTTCTCGAGAAGCAGAAATAAAAAGGTGTGTAATGGAGTTCCTGCTGCGGCGCCGCGTCAAAAATACACACATTACCAACACGTGGCAGCAGGCGGGGATGTGCAGGACGCAGCCGCCGCGGTGATTGACTTGTGTTGCTTGGTGTTCATTACAGGTCATGCTTTGTGTTCAGGGAAGCGAAGGTCACTGCCGCCCCAGGAAAACGACTGAACAAGACAACATATTTTTTCAGTCTTTTAATCAACTGAGAAAGCTTTTTTACCATGTTTAAAGCACTGTGACAGACGGAAAAGAGGCATAAAAAGACAAACAAAAACTGTGTATAAGCTTCGAGGAACATGGATTAAAAGTAATGTGATGAAATTCAGTGTAGGTGTAATCTGGCAGGTGCGTTGTCTGTTTGCCGTGTACCTGCGTGCTGGACATTTACACGTCTGTCAGCCACGCCGCCAGACTCCTCCACGCACCCACCGACAATCACCACTACCCTTTTTCTTTTTGGAAAACACACACGCGTAGAGAATAACAATCCTATTTTCGAATGATTTGCGTGTGACAGGCGTGTCCACACTAGCAACCTGTTTTTGTTCCTCATAATTTTAATGCATTGAATGATATGAAAGATTTACAGTGAAAACATTACAGTAAAATAACTAGTCAGTGAGGAAATGTGGAAGCGTGAAATTCATCATTTGTCGTCTGCTGGTGAATAAAAGTCTCGCTCACATAAAACACCGGAAGACGTGATGAAGCAGAGGCTTGATGAGGAAGAAGACCCCAAGAACACAAAGAAAGGACAAGGAAAACTCAAAGCTAAAACAAACAGAAAAGACCAACGAAAAAGGATGGAGAGAGAAAAAGGGCAGATGGCAAAGAAAGACACAATGAAAACTTCTGCTCTCGTCTGGATATTTTTCACAAAAAGTTTGCCTTGTCTATACCTGTCCTCGGGGGCCTTCGTCAGTGTGTGTGTGTGTGTGTGTGTGTGTGTGTGTGTGTGTGTGTGTGTGTGTGTGTGTGTGTGTGTGTGTGTGTGTTTGTACGTGCTTTACTACAGGACACAAGAGGGGAGGAGTTTGGTGAGTGGAAGGGCGTGGCTGGATAGGATGTGGTGGGAGGGAGAGAAAAGGTGGAGTGAGACAGAGGGCTTGTTGGATGCTGAGAGAGAGAGAGAGAGAGAGAGAGAGAGAGAGAGAGAGAGAGAGAGAGAGAGAGAGAGAGAGAGAGAGAGAGAGAGAGAGAGAGAGAGAGAGAGGGAGAGAGTGAGTGTGTGTCTGATGGTAGCCTCGAAATGGAAGGAGAGTGGTGGGAAGGGGCCACCGGTGACATGATCAGGAGGGTGGTCACGGCGGTAGCAGGAAGGAAGGAACACAGTGAAGCAACACCGCCGCGAGTTCCCTGGGAGAGTACGGGGCAACGCGAGGCGAGGCGAGGCGAGGCGAGGGAGGTAATGGGAGCAAATTTCATAGTGGAAATCACCTGAGTGGCTTCCAGGAATACTGAATGTGCGGGCGTCTCCTGCCAGCCGTGAAAATATGCTGCGTGTGCATGGCTGAGAGTATTAAAATATGCTTAAGCTTGCGCGCACACACACACACACACACACACACACACACACACACACACACGTGAAGGATAACAGTTTATGTACATCATTTTTATATTCTTCGTTTTATCCTCTCTATAAAAACTTTCTTATTATTCTTATTAATACTATTATCAATGTTGTTGTTATTATTATTATTATTATTATTATTATTATTATTATTATTATTATTATTATTATTATTATTATTATTATTACTATTATTATTATTATTAGTATAGACTCCAGCAGTGTCCTCGATAAGGAAACATGGATATGGAAAATCAACAAAAGTATAAAAATAAAATAAGATAAGGAAACACAAAGAAAACAAATAAGACAGGTAATAAAAAGAGGATAAACTTTGCCTTAAATTTATCGATGGAAACTTCAGAAAAAAGACTCATGAGGAAGTCCCTCGCACGCTTTACTTCCATTAGAGATAAGCACAGGAAATAATTGTCTAATTGAAGAAAAAAAGCGTCTGAATCGTAAATTATAACGTGTTCGGCGAAGCAAGTCGAGGTGAACCGGTAATGCGCTGTGATGAGGGTGTTCGTTATTATTGGCAACCTTGTTAGTGTACCCACCATTAGCCGCCGATGAAGATGAAAATGAAGCTTATGCAGTAAAACTTCAAAAGAACGATCTGTGAGTTTTAGACGAGATGGAGCAGCCGTCATTCAAACAGAAGTACATTATTCAAGAAGTGCAGAATGAAAGAGAAACAGTAGATTTCCATTTCAAGCCTTGTGAAGAATTGAAGCAGCAATTCTAATACGCATACGATCTCCTTAAATCTACAAGGAGTTTAAAGTTTCCCCAAACAAACAAATTACGAGTTAAATGTTCTTTTATTTATTTATTTTTTTTTACTGTTAATTATCATATCAAAATGAGGAGAACTGGAAGGCTGTCTGCTTGTCAGTCACGTAGGAGTTTAATACAAAATAAAACACTACTCTTAACTTTATAGGAAAAAAAAGATGTTCAAGTTTTTTCTCTCCCTGTTCCTCCTCTCTCCCTTTCTCCCTCACTCACTGTCCTAACATGGGGTCTCCCGTGGCCATCCTCCCTACTACTTACTCCCTTGAGCTTCCTGGCCTATTAAGATTGCCTTACATTACCCTCACCAGTCCATTTCTCCCCCAATCCCACTGCCATCAAGAACATCCCCCTCCTTTTACCTTTAACTTTTTTCACCCCTCTTATCTACTCGCTACCCTCCCTCCTGGGCCACCCTTTTATTCAGCTCTCATATTCACGTGGCAACCCACCACCATCAGGAGAAGCATCCACAAAACGGCCACACACCAACCCACTAACCCAGTACCGCGCCTCACCGCCGCTCCCCGCCCCATAGCAGCCCCGCAGCACGCGCCGTTAAGGGAGAGAGCACAGTGCGATGCGATAAAGCTCAGGTGCGTCCCAATTAATGCTGGCGCCGTTTGTGTAGGGAATTACCTGTATGTAAGGATGAAGACCGGTGTAAAACTTAATGTCCTGCGGCTTTGTGCTCTGTAATTACGCCCAATCACAAAGAGCGGTTTTAAATGCATTTTTTTTTTCTTTTACTAACATGGGCGTCTTTGTTTCTTCCCTCCCTTATTATCAACTCCGTCCTCCAGGTCCTTTCCATTCGAGCTCCCTACCGGCTCCCTTCCCTTCCTCTCAGCCTCCTACGCCTCCTCTTCCACCCCATCCTGTGCCTTGAATAATAATTTGTTCATTAATGCATCAGTCTGTATAGTTTCATATTTTTGTTTTGTTTCTATTCATAGTGACGTTCGCTTCTGGAGTTTTAAAAATATTCTGGGGATTAAATGACCAGACTCGTGCTTTTCTCTTTTGCTTCTTTTTTCCTTTCTCTCTCTCTTTTTTTTTTCAGCATGAGAATTGGTGCAGGCAGCAGTAACATAAACACTGACTTGAAGTGTTTGTGTTCCTCGCTGCAGAGGAAAAGTGCGGGGAATTGTGTCGATTATATTCCTTTCTTTTCTTTCCTGGGCTCCTAAAAGTCCGAAGTTGGAGCTTGATTACTGATATTTTTTTTTTCCCCTATTCAGTACTTTCCAGGCAATAAGATGAACACACACACACACACACACACACACACACACACACACACACACACACACACACACACACACACAACGTACTATAGGAATTTAAATACACCCCAAAACTGTAACCACACGGAATAAGAGGAGGAGGAGGAGGGAGGAGGAGGGGGAAGAGAGAAATCCACTCCACGAGGTCCATCTGGAGTGTCTGGAGTGTGCATTCCGAGGTGTACTGATATTGAGCGAGCTAGTGGAGGCCGATAACAAACACCGCAGCAGCACGTCACCAGAGGAAGGCGTCCACACGTGTGCTCTTCTGAGTCTGTTTGTCAGGAAAGTCGCGCTCACTTCTCCTTACCCATGTCTTATTCACCTTAAGATTTTGAATCCGTCAGCAAGGGAGGGATGCGCTCTTATCGTCAAATCCTCCGCTATTATTACCAAGTCGTCTTTATTCTTATTACAAAACAGGAGAAAGTCTATTTTATCCAGATGCCTCGCAGGACTTCAATATGTTGTGCTGCAGACGAACCTTTGCTCCAATAATTCCTATGACTGTTAGCGCGGAGGAAATTAGTTTCAAGTTCACCCTGCGTCGAGATGAACAAATTGGCGCCAGTAGGACGCGCGAGACAGCGGGAAAGAGAAGCGTAGCGGGGAACGACGATTGAGTGAATAACAAGCAATTTCCGAACCAAACCGCTCGTCTCCCGGGAGTGAGGGACACGCCAGCATTCTCCTTCATCAAGACTCGCCGTGTGCTGAGTCACGCAAGCTGCTGTTCATGTTCTGCTGAGGCGTGTGTTCAATGTGTTCAGTGTGCTCAGCGTGGAGTGACTGCCTGTCCCTGTCTGCCACGTCTTGCAGCACACACTCGTCCCTTCCTCCTCCAGGCTGCCTCGCTCGTTCAGGATGGGCCGGGGCGCCAAGGTGACCTAACCCTCACCCGGCCCGTTACGTTTCCACGGCAGTTAAAGGCGAGTGGCTGAGCGCCGAGACGAGTGTGTATGTACGGCTCCAGGACACGGGAGAAGTAACAGGACCCTCGAGAGCAATCCTGACATACTCGTGTTGCGGCTAGACATACTTGACGGCCCGATGGCAATGGTGGATACTGAACTGACTGATAAACAAAGTAACACTCAAGAATGGACACAAATAATAGGAGGTTGAGGAACTAGGCATTATATGGTTGGGTTGTGTGGCAGGAACCTAACAGACCCTCGGGAGCTCAAGTTGCACAAAGTTCCTCTTGTTTCCCTTGGCTTATTAGAATATCAAAGATGGTCAGTGAGATGCCTCGTTTCATTAAGCTTAATTTCGTCTTTGATCTCTTGAAATCTTCCACCTACGCATCTTGTTAACGAAGGAAGAGCCTTCATTCAGATTTGCTCAGACTCCTCACGTGTTTTATTCATATTTTTTTTTCTCTGCTGTTCCATGACCTTTACTATCTGTACAGGTTTGGGTCACGTCGAATTATCCCTCAAACTCTCCAAATTGACTTTCCTTCTTTATAATAACCAAACCTCAAGAAAAGAAAATCAGTGAGCCACTTCACCGTTCCTGCCTGGCTCCCTCCCTCCCGCCCTCCCATCCTTCCTCCGTTCCTCTGTAACTTGGGAAACAAATAAACTACAAAGAAGTTTAGGATTGTGAGCGAGACTTCGACAAGGAGGCAGGGAGGGAAGAAGGGAGGCAAGAGGCTCAGGGGTCCTCCTTAAGAGTGACACAATTCTAATTTCGGTGAGCTGACATGGCACGCTCCCTGTTTGACATGAAAAAAAAAAAAAAAAAGGAAGAGGAAAAGAAGGAGAGGAAGGGGGAGGGAGAGGAGGAGCAGGATGAGAGGCGAAAGAAGTCCACGATTAGCGAGAAAGTGACAGATAACGCACGCCGTAACCCTGACATCTAGTCTTGCTCACTCTGACTTCCGTATCATTACTCGGCACACGCTGTCATTATCCACTTTCTCCAATGCAGAGAGAGAGAGAGAGAGAGAGAGAGAGAGAGAGAGAGAGAGAGACGGCGTGTGGGCGGCGAAAGCCTCGTCGTTCAGAGTTCGCTTCCAAACGATCTGTAGTGCCTTTTTCAAAACTTTACGGCGCGGCTTCGGCGTTCTAAACTCACCCTAAGTTGTTGAAACACGCTGCTGTAAACTGTGGAGGCCTTGAAGAGTTATGCCGCCGCGGCCTCGCGTCCCAATAAAGAGACAAGAAATACTCCATGACCACTTGTCACTCTCTCGGCGGCGAGGGCGTGCGCGTGGCAGAGCGCGTCCTCGCCTCGCCTCGCCTCGCATAGTTCACACTTGTCGCAAAACTGGACACTGATTGCAATCTTACCTTGACCCACATTTCATTACGTTTACTGATATGTTACGCTCCTTTGGCGCAAGCAATATGACACGCCCCGACACCAGGAACATATTGATTACTGAAACAGATACGTTGTTTGATACACTAAAGAGAAAATTACGAGGGTTGACTTCCCTTTTATACCACCACTTGGATAGTTTATTTGTTAACACACGTTCGTGATTATTTTTTCCCTTTTTCCATATAATATTTTGTTGTCCATGACCAATCTCGCTTACGTATAAGAATAATTACGCATATACCAACATTCATTCTGTTGACATTCTCTAACACACGTTCTTGAGTCTTATACAAACAGAGCACGTTTCTTCATGACACTGCTGGTGGGTTTGTGTTGCTCACAGATGGCACCACCTGAGTGTCTTGTTCCGCCTCCCTGCCGCCTTCTGTGCCATTACACATATCACAACTCATTACTTTCTCCCCTTCCCGCCGGCATGCTCCTCCAGCACCTCAGATGTCTGCTTTTATATTTACCAATCTGGGGGAGAGTCACCGAATAAGGAGCAGGATAATCTCACAGTGTGCTGCTACGCGAAGAAACAGACATGTGAATGAAAGGAATTAGACATGAGCGATTCAACATTTTTCGCGGGGTTCGTGGTGACGAGAAAAACAGCAGCAGCAGCAGCAGACGGTGACTCTCTTCTACAGCCTGCCGGTGAAGGCGCAAGACAGGTCTGGGTAACGCTTTCTCTATAAACGTATGAGATGTTTTTCCTGTCGTGCTATCTTAGTTCCCTTGACGAACGAGTTTGCACAGAGTTCTTCACCCACGATCCTGAGACGTGGGGTCCTGCATCTACTGGTCAACACTACTGGAAGTCACCTGTGTGGCATTGCATAAAAAAAAAAAAAACTTACATGAAGGGTAGAATCAAGGAGACTGGAATCATGTTGAGGTCACCAGCTGTACTCCGGATGACGTAACCTTGTAACATTTTCAATAGCAAGTTATTGATTTTTTTTTTTTTTTAAGAAAAGGTGACAACCTCCATATGGTGGTCCTCTTTCATGCCGTGATGCGCCCCTTCACTGGTGAGGTTCTGCCGGTGAAACATAATCTTATCGACCAACAGTATGAGCCATCCACTTCAGACCCAATAAATTCCACTGATATATTTTTACAGCCAGCCGCCTCTGAGGGAGGGCGGCAAGGGACCAAAAGAATGGTACTAACCAAAGCAGGTGTTTTGGTCGTGATATCTACAAAGGTGTGGAGCGCAAATCTGGAAGCTAAGTAGGTACAGTCATACAATATGTATTACTGTATTTGTAGCTGATCAGTAACGTGTACTCCACTATTTTACACGAGCAAGACACAAGAGCTGGAGCGATGGTGTGTAGAGCCACCTGGGTACGGGAGTTGTAACTTGTGTCCAGTAGTGGAGGTCCGCGATCAATGGAGGACATAAGGGGGAGGAGGCTGTAAGGAATAAAAGAAATGGTTCGTGGATGATCCTATCCATTCCTGCAGCGGTGGAATCCTTACAGCTGGGGGACGTACTGAGCAAAAGGAGTGGGTGGGTCGGCTATTCTTGGTCAGTTAGAGGCAGCCATGATTTTGCCTGAAAAGTGAAGGCAGTGGGGGGACGAGGGAAGGTTGCCTGCGTCATCGTGGCAAGGACTGGCAATGACACTGCTCTGAACTAAGCCAAGGCAGAGAAAGATGTTAAGAAGCCAGTTCTCAGCGTGCCCGCTATCGATGTCACCTGGTATAGCTCTGTGTGCCAGGTCTGTGTCTGGGTCGAGGGGCTGGATAGTTTTACTTGATTACTGATTAAAGTTGTAGCCATTTTCTGCCTCTATTGTGACCGCCGCGTTGACGGGGAAAGCCATCGCTGACTGGTGGTTTTAAAGGCTCCGTCAGAGGCTTGGGAATGGTATGGATTTCTGTGCTTCTCCGAGTCCCTCTGTGCTGGGAACGAGGGGCGGAGAAGGATACAGGGCGACTGGACAAAGTGATCACGGATTACTGCACGATAAATGAGAGAGAGTAAACGAGGAAAAATGACACAAAATGAGAGAAATCTTTCATATAAGAAGCAAAGTAATTTATTTAAGCTTTTAATACAACAATTCACACAAAACACTGCGTATGTATTCTTAGAATCAGTGTTGCCAATCAGCCGTTGAGACTTGAGGCAATCAATGGAAAACAATGCACTCTGCAAGTTGAGAGAAGAACAGTAACCATGGGGATGATAGGTGGAAATAGGTAGGTATATTTCGTACAGGGACTGCCACGTGTAAGCCTGGTCGCTTCTTGCAGCTTCCCTTATTTCTTTTGTTTTTATGTTCTCAAGAAACGTTACACAGCAAAAAGAGACGAAGCACTGAGGCAGCGGCAGCACCGGGTGTACCTTGAGCCATAACCCAAGAAGCGGCTGTACAATGCAACACAGTACAAAAAATTGAACACACCCTTGTTATCCACACCGTGCTCTCTCTCTCTCTCTCTCTCTCTCTCTCTCTCTCTCTCTCTCTCTCTCTCTCTCTCTCTCTCTCTCTCTCTCTCTCTCTCTCTCTCTCTCCCTCTCTTAGCGTTAGGGTAAAGTTAAAAGCAAAGACGGCAGGCGGCGCATCCCTCTTCATCTCCCTCACCTGGTTAATGCTAATTGAACCTTAACTTAAACACGCGGCCAGGTGTACTCTGACCAAGAGATAAGCTCACTACTCAAAAAAAAATCCTCCCCACCTCCTCCTCCTCCTCCTCCTCCTCTCCAAGCCCCTCCCCTCACTCATTACCATCCTTCAGCCGCCTGGAATGTGCGCACATAAATCAGCGTGGGTGGACGTCGGTGGGCTGCGGGAAAGTTCCTAGAGGCTTGCTGCTGGAGGGCAGAAGGAATGAGGGGTGCGGTGTGGTGGTGAGAAAGAAAGGAGTGTAGGCATGGTGAGTTTGGTTTGAAAATTGTGAAAAGTAAGAAAGGAATACGGATAATGAAATATTAGTTAAGAACGAAAATAAAAAAAAAAATTTAAAAAATGAATAAAAAAGGCACAAGGATGAAAAATAACGAAATCTGAAAAAAAAAACAAGGGAGCAAATGTGGAAAGATGGAACAGCACTGTGAGTGAAGCTTGGCAGTGATTCCCCGCGTGGTAATTCGCATTAATTAATTAATGGAAGGTGTTACATAATTCTGTCTAAAACACGTCTGCTTGGAAAAATACATATTCTCTCTCTCTCTCTCTCTCTCTCTCTCTCTCTCTCTCTCTCTCTCTCTCTCTCTCTCTCTCTCTCTCTCTCTCTCTCTCTCTCCTGCGTGGCCAGATAAGCTGTAGCCAGTATCACTTTACTAAAACACTTGTTACGCAGCCTGGAATGTTCAGGAACTCATCACGAGGCAACACAACTAGCGAGGCAAGGAGAGAGGCAAGGACGGACAGACGGACGAACGGAGGGAGGGAGGGAGGGAGGGAGTCTGGTGTGTAATTGGGTGATGTACTATTCATGCCTAGACGCTCGGGGACTGCTCCTGCTGTTGCCGTGAAATTCTCCGCCACACCCCCACCATGTTCGCTTTTGCCGCGACTTTCAGCTGTAGGAATCCCGCCTCACGCCGCGATGAGGTATTCACCACTGTAGTATTTGCGTCCTCTCCTTAGACCCACACACACACACACACACACACACACACACACACACACATGCAAATAAAAAATAAAGTCTCACTAATTTGATTGATGCATTAATAATTATAAATGTTTACCTCATTCCTAAGCAAGCAGGAAACAGCGAGCCCCATAATTAACGTAATTGGCTCCAATATTCGTACCTATGTTTGTACCGTGAGTATTATTACACCAATATGACCCCCTTCAATTATGTTGTTGTTATTATTGTTGTTGTTGTGTGTGTGTGTGTGTGTGTGTGTGTGTGTGTGTGTGTGTGTGTGTGTGTGTGTGTGTGTGTGTGTGTGTTTCATAACAACAATTTGACATGCCAGGATGAAAAACGTTTCTCAGTAATGAGCGTGTTCACATCCTTCTTCCCGCCACGGAAAAATAGAACACCTAAGACGCCACGGCAGTGAGAGAGAGAGAGAGAGAGAGAGAGAGAGAGAGAGAGAGAGAGAGAGAGAGAGAGAGAGAGAGAGAGAGAGAGAGAGAGAGAGAGAGAGAGAGAGAGAGAGAGATTTCTACGTTTTCATGTCGTCATGTTGCACAAGTTATTCAAGAGTGGCAGTCACTAATTCACCAGCACGACCTGTCAGTACACCGAGCACACGCTTCCTGAAAAATGCTGCAAATCCTTCCCATGATACTACGTGTTTATGAAAAGCAATGCTTCTCATCAGCAGCAGCCCCTTGCTTTCAGATTCATGTGGTGGGTTTGCATTAACTGCTTCTCCCGAGCGAACGTGTTTCCATTACCTCATATCTAACTCAAGCAGTCTCCACCAATATGTTAACACTTTGCCTAATTTGTGGTTCATTACTTACATCGAGCAACTGTCGCCACACAATGAAATGTTCCCGTCGTTAAATGAAAGGTTTGCATTACATTTTACATTATTCTAACCTTTAACAGAGAGAGAGAGAGAGAGAGAGAGAGAGAGAGAGAGAGAGAGAGAGAGAGAGAATGATGAAGCGAACAGCCTTGCCTTGGGCCTGTTCAACACTGCCGCGTGGCTGGCTGGCTGTGTTGTGTGATCCGTGTATGTGTTAGCGGGTCTGGCGCGACACGTTTCGCTTATATACTAGTTTATAGCCGTGCCTGTGCCTGCAGGAGGTCCACGCCACACGCCGTGTTCGTTTGTATATGAAACTGCAATGGTTTTTTTTTACGAGCACATCAAAGAGCCGCGCGTCTCATTAAGTGTTTTTACAGGGGACCACTTGCAAGGGAGGATTGCTTGTTTACAGCAAGTAATTTAATTAAAGATTCATGTTATACCTTCACTGTTTTAACTGAATCATGGTCATAAGAGTTGAGGGTAATGAGCAGCATGCACGTGGCTCTTTGTGTGACGTTCGGTGAGACATGCAACACTGTCTGTCTGTCGGTAGTGGGAGTTAACACGATACTTAGGAACACTGCGCCGCCTCCTCAAGCAGCGCCGCCTCCTCAAGCAGTCAAAGCCAAAGTGAAACACGGGATTCATTATCCGAAGCACCAACGACACGAGATGGCAACCCAAACGCACCCAAACACACACACACACACACAGACACACTCAGATGTGGTAATAATGGCTATCCCGCCCGCCACATCCCAGGAAAAGTTTGTTAGCAGTTAATAGGCCGCAATTTTCCTTATGTAAAGTCGTCTTAGTCTCGTTCGGAGCAAATCACCATCATCGCAGTAGTTTGTAGTTTATTTTTTCATCCAACACTCTCTGACTTCCCCACACGTCATATTGGCAATTCTCTCCTTCCCCACCATTCTCTCTCTCTCTCTCTCTCTCTCTCTCTCTCTGCCGGCAACCACAAAGTGCACACCTTCCCTCTTCACTTCACCTCAGTCTCTGTTGACTCTGATACCTAGCGTGCTTATTTTCCCATTGGTTTGTACCGGAACTCCGCCAGTCTCTACACACCACAGATGACAACTCTGCTGACGCCTATCAGCCTCCAGTGATCCCTCGTTACAAACTTTTCTGGACCCTGACCGGAGGAGGCAATGACTGCTGCGGCCTGACTTAAAGAAGTGTTGTTCTGTCTGCCTGCCTGGCCGTGAATAGGCTGCTGAGCTGCCCGCTAGGTATCCTTACAGACCTCAGACCTTGCCGTATTGCTCGAAATTAAACCAAGTACTGCTAGTTAATTCAGACGGGTCGCAATTACTATGGACTCGCGGAAGACCAAAGCTTTTCCGCTCGAATCAAGGTCTTAACGAAGACGATGAAACACCTCCACCGAACCCAAGTGAAGGCGAGCAGACGGAGTGGCGGGCAGGAGTGGTGGGTCAGTGGCTTCTTACCTTGACCTCCGTGAACACAGGTGACGGCACACTTACCTGCAAAGAAAAGGGATTATCAGCATGGTTGTTATATTCTACCTTAGTACAGCCTTAATGTATATTTTTTTTTTATGTGTGCATATTTATTGCATTGAGTGTCGAGCTGATGTTAAGGCAGCTTTGACCTAAATAAAGCGTAGAAATTGCACTGAAAGGAATATGAAAAATACGAAGTTAAACTACGCAAGGTATCAAATAAAAATCAAGGAACGTCTGTCCGCCATCTTCCTTTCCAACATCACATCCACTCTTTCAAAAAATAGCATTATAAAAGCCATACTATAACTTTTTTTCCTCCCGTCAAATAAAGTCGCCATTTGCTATTTCAGTGGAGAGCCTGTGAGTTGCAAACACCACAACTTCACGGCGCCTTTTTTCCCCTCGCCTGGCTGGATGTCTTGCATCTCTCCGACACTCCAGTTCGTGACTCAGCCACCATAAGATGGAGATAATTAATTACAGTTGTCAGCTAAAGCAAATGGTGCACTCACACACTCTCATTCGCGCACCACACCCACCAATCCACACTCACACTAAAGCAACCGATGCCACGCAGGGCACAGGGTATCAGGAACAGGCCCCCTGTTGCACTGCCGGACTTCACCTTTGGTGGCAGCGTCATCCCCCTATTCTCTCAGTACAGCTACCTCGGAGCTCCAGTCAAGATCTCAGCAGTCCTCCCTGCCCGGCGTCAGCCCCATCCCATCATTAGTGACCTATTGGATCGTCTCCAGCGACGACTTCGCCCTCTTCAGTGGCTCACCAACAAGTCCTCCAGCATCTGCGTTTTTGTGACCAGTACTATCTCTGTCACTTTCATTCGCTCTGTTGTTGATTATCTCTCCCCTGCCTTGATTCAACTACCTCAGGCTGCTTTAGAGCCTCTGCAAATTTTTCAGAATAGAGCGATGAGAATCATTGTTGGATGCCCCGTGACCACCAGGATTGTAAACATGCAGCGTGAATTGAGGCTCCCGCCCTTAGTTGATAGAATATATTCAAATGTTACTTGCCTCACAGTCAAGTGTCTTCACTTTCCACTTCTCTCGCCACACTACACGCAGCTGATCAGGAGCTCTCTTGGCCCTACTCCACCAGTCCCTCCTATTCTGCCCACTGGTCGCCGACTTATTGTGTCTGTTTCCTCTCTGCTCGGGAGCCTTAATTTGCAAGTTTCTGCCGCTGCCGTGTCCCCAGGCCCACCCCCGTGGATGCTACCAGCGCCTGAGGTGAGCTTTACCCCTACAACCAAGTCAGATCCGCCTCCTCTCCAGCTGCAGCTGGCCTTGGAACACGTGGCGACAGTGACGTCCTCCATCACAGCTCATCGCCTCTACACTGACGGGTCTCTCCAGTCGGATGGAGCGGCTGGTGGTGCGGTTTTCTCACCTGACTTGGAACCACCTCCAGGTGGCTGGGTCGGCCGTCGGCTCGGAAACCACTCCAGCTCAACGTTGTGTGAGCTCTATGCTATCCTGAATGCTGTTAGCCTCGTGTGTCAGAGGGGAGTGAATGCAGTTGTTATTTGTGACTCAAAGGCCCTTCAGTCCCTTTCTGCTACCCGTCCCACCCACCTAATAGTAGTTCAACAGATTCTTTCCTTTTTAGCATTAATGACTGCTCGCAATGTGTGTGTCAAGTTTATATTGGTAATATATCATGTTGGTTTACGTCACAATGCTACAGCTGACCGCCTAGCGAAGGATGCCTGCCGCCTACCTCCGCATGGTGATGGTCGTCCTCTCTCCCTGCCATGTCACCTCTCCAGGGTCCGCCCCGCCGCTCTCCTACCTATGCGGCGTCGCAAGGATACTGACAGGCCCCACAGTATCACCATCAACATGGTCATGGTCAACATGATCACCATCATATCATGGTCTGCCGCCACAAGTACACGCGTCTTATGGTTCCACGGCACAACATTGTCTCGGCGCGTCTGCGGTTGGGCTACCGCCCGCCGTGGCAGATTGCCGGGGTACAGGACGAGCCTCCCTTCACAGAGTGTCGCTTGTGCCGCACACCGCTTGCCAACACCATCGAGCACTACTGCCTGGTGTGCCCCACTGTTCGGCACCTCCTAACCCAAGGTTTGCCGCTGGATGCTGTCTGTCGTCATATTCTGGTGCCCGATTATCTCGATGAGATTCTCGTGCGTTACCCTCGATTTAGTGGCTTTTCCTGATGCCCTGTGCCCTGCGTGGCATCGGTTGCTTTTGTGTGAGTGTGGATTGGTGGGTGGGGTGCACGAATGGTGAGTGTGTGAGCGTACCATTTGCTTTAGCTTGCAACAGTAATTAAGTTTCTCTATCTTATGATGTCTGACGTTATTTGCGTAATAAATTAATCAAATCAAATCACCTCTCTCTCTCTCTCTCTCTCTCTCTGATGACAAAGTGTGTGTGTGTGTGTGTGTGTGTGTGTGTGTGTGTGTGTGTGTGTGTGTGTGTGACATTCACTGTGGCAGAGGGAGTGCTAGAAACCGGAAGGTGAAATTTACGCCTTTGTTTTCTGGCGATGATTCGAGGAAGAAGATTGAATACATTAGTAAAGGCTCATTGAATCAATAGGCGGCACGTGTACATAAAGACGCACTTAATCTGCATACATAGGTACATTCAATACAGTCTAGATTTATATAATTATGTATTATGACAAAGACCACGGCGGCGTTGACTAGGAAGTGCTCCATCACCACGGCCAGGAGCAGCACGCCGCCCCTTGTCCGTAATTCTCCAGTCTGGCAAAACATTGCCAAAACTTTCCCTCTTTCCAGCCCAAGCTTAGACGGGTTCAGTGTGTGTGTGTGTGTGTGTGGATAGCTATGATTTTTGTCCCTTACGTAGTTTTCATCCTCCATTTGTCTTTCATGAACGCAACATTCTAGTCATTTGTTAATAAGAACATCTCGCTTCTTCATATTTATTACGTTGCCTTAGGCGGAAAAAAACGCTATCAGACTCACTTCTGATTCCTTCCCCGCTACAATTTCTCCATTGTCCATAATTCTTTTCAGTGCACACACACACACACACACACACACACACACACACACACACACACACACACACACACACACACACACACACACACACACACACTGGCGGCAATAATAAATCTCACAAAGGATCTCGCAGCTTCTCCGCCAATGGGGCCAAGGAGCACCAGCTTTCCTCTCCAATAGCCATGCCACCTCCTCCTCCTCCTCCTCCTCCTCCTCCTCCTCCTCCTCCTCCTCCTCGTTCATTAATCACTCCCCTTTTCTTCTCGATTTCATTCTCAATCACCCCATCACACCACTGTCTCTCGTCTCATCCTCTCTCTCTTACTTTCATTTCAATCCCGTTTTTCCCTCTCCCCCGCCATCTCTCCTTTTCTCAGCACAACTCTTGTCCTTCATGAAGTGTTTCGAGAGGCCAAACAAAAGCTGAAGCTCTGGATTTTCTCTCGAAGCAAAGAATTAATGTCCAACTAAATCACTGCCTCAGACGAGACGAATGAAGGGCTGACTTTTTTTTTTTTCTGCAAGGAAGCGAGTGAAATGAACAGCCTCGTCCTTCACGCTTAACATCGGAAGGAAAAAATAACGTAAATAAAACGAAAAAAATATAAAAAATAAATAAATAAAAAAATGAGGAAAAGAATATTGCCAAACTTGGTAGCAAACAAAAATGTTAAACAGAGAATATAATTTCTTTTCCCTTTAGAATTAATTTCCCTTCTATATGCAAGTCACCATCTCCTTCGCCGAGTTGTATTTACCCTCTTTGTGGTGTAATCTTTCAGGAAATTGTAAGTCTCGTGAAGAGTAACTGGATGCGAAATTGTTCAGCAGACGACTTGTGAAAGAGAGGAGCGGGAGGGAAAGTGCACAGCCTTCAGGAAGATGAAGATGTGAAGTGAGATGATGAGGACAGGAAGGCGCAGGTCTGGCCGAGGAGGAATGAGGGAAAACAATAAGTGTAAGCTAAGACAACAACAACAACAACAACAACAACAATAATAATGATAATAATAATAATAATAATAATAATAATAATAATAATAATAATAGAAATGGGAGTAATTACGAAAACCAGTCAAAATCACATTAACGCTACAAAACAAAAAGAAAAAAAAAAGGATCACCTGAAGATCCGCCACCCCAGATTGTCTCACCTGAAGATCCGCCACCCCAGATTGTCTCACCTGAAGATCCGCCACCCCAGACTCTCTCACTTGCTTAGGTTAGGTTAGGTTAGGTTAGGTTAGGTTAGCCTAACCTAACCTAACCTAACCTAACAACATGAACGCATTAAAAAACTGAGTGGATATAAAAAATGCAGAAAAAAGTTTACTTCATTAAAAGTATGGGATCACCTGAAGATCCGCCACCCCAGATTGTCTCACCTGAAGATCTGCCACCCCGAGTGCGGCTGGGGTGGCGGATCTTCAGGTGATCCGAAAAAAAATTACTTCATTTTGCCTTCAGTATCCCATTTCGCTCTGTATGACAAAAACAAGGAGGAAGAAAAAAAAAAAGACGCAGAAGAGAAGAAAAAAGAAACCTGATCGTTTTAACTTTGAAGACAACAAAAACCTGTTCAGTAAAAAGTAGCAAGTTTCCGATCAAGCTTCACTAGGATCAGAAACTTTCTGAAAAGAACAGACGAGCAATTTGGTTCACGAAAAGGGAGAGATTTACGCCGTTATTTGGCTCTTAAGGATCACAGCTGTGTGTGTGTGTGTGTGTGTGTGTGTGTGTGTGTGTGTGTGTGTGAGAGAGAGAGAGAGAGAGAGAGAGAGCATTACTGTCTGTTGTCTCATCCTCATTCTTTCTTTTATCCTGTTCTCTCCTCTTCTCCCCAGCCACTCTCTCTCTCTCTCTCTCTCTCTCTCTCTCTCTCTCTCTCTCTCTCCCAATGATGACATAACGTCGTCTCCCCTACTCCACCGGACGAGGCGGGCGCCTCATGGCAACCCAACGGCAAGACAGGCGAGGCCACACAGCTACGAGCACACATCCATCTCTTGGCGTAATGGCGGCCGCTCATCTGAGGCACTGTACCTTTGTCTCTTCCGCGAAGCAAGATGGCCGGCGTGTGACCCCGGATGGCGAAGATAAGCCGCGACCACTTCCGTTCATCACGACGTCGACAACACACACACACACACGAACCACACAACACTCGACTGCTGCTGCTCCTTCCCCGGTGATACCGACTTGTGATTGGTTCCCGTGCCGTCCAGCCTCTCTCTCTCTTAGTGTTCCACAGCTCCGTCATCTTCCTGTCACCATTACGTGCTGATAACTACGCAATATATATTTTTCTAGCAAGAACTGAACGTGTTATATAAGCGTGAACACTTTTTACAATGCCAAGCCTCACAGCGGCAGAGTCTGGCATTAAGGGCTCGCTGGTGTGCGAGACTTCACGAGGCTCCGAACCAGTCGCCTCGAGCAATGAGCAACAGGCAGTGTTGTAATGCCATCTGGCGGCGTGCGGTGTCTTCCTGATCCAGACTGTGTGTGTGGGGACAAGGACTGCACGAGAAGAGGCGCTCACGGGCTGGAAAATAACCCAGTGTGCTCCTTATTAAATAATACTGTGACCGGCAACCATGACTGTACTGCGCGCAAGAGAGAGGGAGTGGGAGGGATGAAGCAGGGAGAGGGAACAGTGGAGAAGGGAGAGGGAGAGGGAGGAGTGGAAGGAGAGGGAGAGGAAGGGGTGGAGGGAGAGGGAGAGGGAGACAGTAACGGAAGGAGTGGGCGAGGTCCTATTTTTCCGTGGTGAGAGGATAAGACGTGAGTGGAGGAGGGTGGCGGTGCTACTGAGGAGCTGGGAGGAAGAGGAAGAGAAGGGGAGCCATAACACCTTAATGGTTTAGGAAGGGACGACCTGAAATATGTATAAGAAGATCCAAGTGATGAAAGAGAAGCCAATATAATGAGTAGTTGAGAGGAAGGTTACCACGTAGACTATTCAGGAAAGTGTTAAGAGGAACAAGAGTGCAGGTGAAGAAGATCAGGGCAAGAGTTTTTATCAGGATTAAAGGAGACTAACAGGGAGGTGAAAGTGACACACTGAGAAAAAAAATGACTACAGAAGTGATTATCAATGCAAGGAGAGCAAAGTGCGGTATGATGTAGTCACTGGTTGAAAGGCAATAGGAGCGAGTCAAAAGGGACAACAATTACAAAGTGGTGAGCGGGACAGGAATTAGAAGGAAGAGAGACGGAGAAAACCCGGAGGAGGATAAAACAAAAGAGAGAGAGATAAAAAAAAAAAAAACAGGGAGACAGAGAGGAATTGTAAACCTGCAGAGGAGTGACGAGGCACTGAGGTGAAGGTCCCCGAACAGAGGCCAAGGCGGTAGTAAAAAATGACAGCATAAGTGTCTTGAAGCAGTTCAAGTCATAACAAGTGGAAATACAGAAGCAGGCAGGGAGTTCCAGAGTTTACCAGACAAAGGGATGAATGACTGAGAATACTGGTTAACTCTTGCATTAGAAAGGTGGACAGAATAGGGGTGAGAGAAAGAAGAAAGTCTTGTGCAGCGAGGCCGCGGGAGGAGGGGAGGCATGTAGTAAGCAAGATCAGAAGAGAAGGAGTTGATAAGACGAAAAGCTTTTAATTCCATCCTGTCTTAAGAGCGGTTACTGAGGGTTACTGAAAAGATGAGGGAAGAGGATGGGGAGTGAATGGGAGCCTGCAGAGGAGTGTCGAGGGTTACTGGGAGGTTAAGGGAAGAAAAGGATGGGGAGTGAATGGGAGCCTGCAGAGGAGTGACGAGGGTTACTAGGAGGTTAAGGGAAGAGGATGGGGAGTGAATGGGAGCCTGCAAAAGAGTGACGAGGGTTACTGGGAGGTTAAGGGAAGAGGATGGGGAGTGATCGCCCTCCAAGGAAACTTGTCTTCCCTTCATCCTCACGAGCCGCCATTCAGCAGTGTGTCACCCATCACAGGTAGAGAGAGAGAGAGAGAGAGAGAGAGAGAGAGAGAGAGAGAGAGAGAGAGAGAGAGAGAGAGAGAGAGAGAGAACCAAAGGGAGGTTCCCGAACTGTAAACGCGATATAAAAAAAGCTAATTCGATGTAGTGGAGGATGGGGAGGACTGGAAGGGAAGGATGAGGTGGTGGTGGTGGTAGTGGTGGTGGTGGCGGTGGTGGTGATATGCCTGCTTTATAGTGTCGGGCTGTTCATACATAACACTTCATGCAATAATGCTTTCTACTGAAAAGTGTAAGAGCCAAGACCGCAGTGCTCTTCAAACACATTCCATTTCATTATTTTGTTACTTGAGACAGACCAAATGCTGCACATTATGGAATTACTGACAACACTATCGATGCCAAATACCTGACAAAAGAAATGCCAGGCAAGCAAGGCGCACGGCGGCACACAGGGCCTGGCCTCGCGTGCCGCTCACACTGCTGCCCACGAGGCGTTTGATGAAATTCCCGCGACCACTGGGCGAGGCGCGCAAAGTGGCCCACGAATTGAATGTCCAAGCAGCGCCAGCTTGCTGTGTGTGTGTGTGTGTGTGTGTGTGTGTGTGTGTGTGGTTAAATAATAATGTTTTGGCGCGCCTCCACACGGAGTTCTCAGATCGTGAGAGAAAGGCGTGCATCATTTGTGTCTCAACAATGAAGTACTGTTTGTTTGTTTGTGAGACGCTTCCCTTGGAAACTCTCATACTGACCATAGGCTTATTTTCACCTCTGACACATCTATCTTTTCCAAAATATACCTGTAATTCAACGCCATTCACTGTCTCTACAGCACTTAAACATGTCCTCCTCCACTACAAGAATCAGCTTTTAGCAACCCATCATAAAAGAAAGGAAAGTTAAGTATTCCATCTCACACTCAGCGGCTTTCCGTCTTCACAACACAGCACAAGGCAGGGCCAGGCGCCCCCTGCCGCCCTGCCAGCCTGCGCCTGCAGGTGCGCCTCCTCCACCCTTAATTCATGAATGCTTCGCTACACCACACCACCATACCACACCACCACACCACACAATCATTTGCGTCCCCTTCATTCCTCCTTCCTTTTTTCTCCTCTCCTATTCGTCATTTTCTTCTTTTCGTCCTCCTCCTCATCCTCCTCTTCCCACTACTACTACTACTACTACTACTACTACTACTACTACTACCACCATCACTCCACCGTTACTTCCCTTCATTCTTCCTTCCTTCTTCCTCTTCCTCCTCTATTCCTCACTTTTTTCCTCTTCCCACTACAGCAATCTACGCATTTCATACTTGGGCCGGAAACCCCTGGAAAATGAGGGAAATGTTGACGAAGAGAGACAGACTGGTAGGAGGGAAGGTCTCGGTCTGGGTCCTGATTGTGTTGGTGGTAGACGAGACGAAACGCTCTGAACGGGACTGCACCTATATTTACGTAACGTAATTTTTGAAAATCGCGAGAAGAAAGAAGACGCCCAGACTGGAATGCACTACAAATTCTGACTCGCCGTTTACTTCAGCTAATACCCAAAATATAAAAAGATTACCGAACTCAGTAATAATAACGAAATATCCCCCCAAAATCTGTATTATTTACGAACGGTGCTACAAAAACATTATAATATCTAGAAACAAAACACAGCCAAACTAAATCCTATTATATTCTGAACACAATTTTTTTTTCCTTTCCAGACAAATAAAAAAAAAAAAACACGAATTGCTCGTCGTATAAAGAAAATAGTTTTTCATTTTTAGCAACGGATGTATGTTAAATTTGAAAATACGCATCGCTACACTAGATTTTATTGAATATCATTACTTGGTACATGTTTCTTATATTTGTTAAGTCTTAAATCCAATACCAATACAATCCTAGGCGTGCTAATTAAGAAAAAAAAAAGTAAAAATATATAAAATGACGAACCGGTTTATTTTTGACAAACAAAAACACATCTAGACTGGATTTTATTATGTGTCATTACTTGTTATAGTTTCCTAATAATAAATCAAATATCAAAACAATGCTAACTCCATCAGTAGAAAGGAAAGAATAATGATACCGCGCCGAATTTTTTTTTTTTTTTTTCCTCCTTTCCTCAGTACCTCTTCCCTTTTCTACCCTGCATACTCTTCCTCTACCCTTCACCTTTCTTCCCTTTCCTAGTATTATATATCCCGAGTCTAGAAAACACCTGGAAACTGCTGGAAATCCTGAAATTTACGCTAAATATTGACGGGGAGAGACTGTTACCATAGCAGAGACAGGGCTGGGCTGGGCTCGGCAGGACTCGGCAGGGCTGGGCGGCAAGGATAACGTGGTGTGTGTGTGTGTGTGTGTGTGTGTGTGTAACTGTCCTGTTTCTGTGTGTGTGTGTGCACGCGCGTTTAAGTGTATAATTGCCGTGTGTGTGTGTGTGTGTGTGTGTGTGTGTGTGTGTGTGTGTGTGTGTGTGTGTGTGTGTAAATATCTAACTGCCCTATTTGTGTGTGTGTGTGTGTGTGTGTGTGTGTGTGTGTGTGTCTCAGTACTGCAAGGCACGTCACCTTTCTCCCTTCCCTCCTACCCCCCGCACACTCAAATCCTCAATTTTCGCGCCTTTTAATTGCGCTTGCTTTTCAAAACACATACCACATAAGTTTTGGATGTAAACAAGAATTGGGTAAAAAAAAAATTGTTTTGTTCGTGTTGTTGGTTTCCCGTTGTCTCCCAACAGCCTGGCAACTTTGCTCTCTCACCATTATTGTTTACAATGGTCGCAATGAAGTGACACGAGTTTCAAGGGTTTTTAAGGTTATACTGACAGATTAAGAACACTTTTACATTACTAAGAGAAGAAACAAGCTTGAAAACCCGGGTCATCATCTCTATGACCTTGAAAATAGTCGTGGTGTGAAAGCAAAGCGTTTCTGATACACACCTGAGAATAAATGTTTGAGGCGCCGTGCCTTGTTGTTGTTGTTGTTGTTGTTGTTGTTGTATATGTGTGTGTGTGTGTGTGTGTGTGTGTGTGTGTGTGTGTGTGTGTGTGTGTGTGTTGTGTGTGTGTGTGTGTGTGTGTGTGTGTGTGTGTGTGTGTGAGGCAAAAAAACGGAACTACTGGTTGGATGGTTGATTACTCTTAGGTCATAGTTAACGTTACATGGACGTCACGAAAGAACGCTGACACTGGACGGCGATTATCCACTCAGAGATACAGCAAAGGGAAACAGCAGGGAGAGAAATTGCAATGGAACGTTTTCTTCACTGGAGACGACACCTGCATCTTTCCTTCCTCGTAAACACTTGATGATGCTGAGTGTTGGAGAGTATGAGGTCAGGTACCTTAATTAGTGGAATCTGTCTACGTATCAGCTTCACGTGAGGGATTGGAAGGTTTTTTATTCGCTGTTTGTCTCAATGTTTAACTCTGCGACTTGTTACGTGACTGACACTTTTAGGATTTGACATTTTTAGTATTTTTTTTTTAACAGTTTCCGTTGTCCTTGGCCAGAGCAGCAACTACATGAAAAAAGAAAAAAAAAGTAAGAGTAAAAGGAAATCGTGAGAACGTGGATGATATTAAGCTTTAGCGAACACGAAATCACATCTCACACAACAAAATACAAATTTGGAGCTAAAGGTTCATTATTGGCTAAGCACCTCACTCTGTAGCTGCGCGTGTCCGTCCCGACAAGCACGTGGGTGATATTGAACGTTACAAAGCATGAAATCAAAGGCTCTTAATTGCTGAGTTCCATCTAGGAATTCATTTCACGTCACGGACTCAAGGGTCATGGCTCCAGATCTCTTACGTTGTAACTGCACGGTTCCTTTCATGTAATGTAGAGTATGAATTCAAATAATCTCTGTTGAAATGCATCTGTGTATTTATTCCACGTTAGGGACTATAAAATTAACTATGAAATGTCAAACGAGATCCATTTAGTTAATATTTAGTTAATAAACACCCCGTCTACGTATTAATCAGAAGAAAACTGTGCTAAACAAGCATATCACTAGTGGCGATGCTAGCGCTATTGATGGTGGTGGTGGTGGTGGTGGTGGTGGCGGTGACGGATCCATGTTATCTCGTGAACCAATCAGTGAAGTCATACAGCGGTGGTGGTGGTGGTGGTGGTGGTGGTGGTGGTGGCGGTGACGGATCCATGTTATCTCGTGAACCAATCAGTGAAGTTATACAGCGGTGGTGGTGGTGGTGGTGGTGGTGGTGGCGGTGACGGATCCATGTTATCTCGTGAACCAACCAGTGAAGTTATACAGCGGTGGTGGTGGTGGTGGTGGTGGTGGTCGTGGTGGCGGTGACGGATCCATGTTATCTCGTGAACCAACCAGTGAAGTCATACAGCGGTGGTGGTGGTGGTGGTGGTGGTGGTCGTGGTGGCGGTGACGAATCCATATTATCTCGTGAACCAACCAGTGAAGTCATACAGCGGTGGTAGTGGTGGTGGTGGTGGCGGTGACGGATCCATATTACCTCGTGAACCAACCAGTGAAGTCATACAGCGGTGGTGGTGGTGGTGGTGGTGACGGATCCATATTATCTCATGAAGTCATACAGCGGCCCAGTTAGCGGGCAATAATGCTATTACTCACCCAACCAATTACGACAAAGGCTGGGACAAAGTTGAAGCCGTTCCCTCTACCCCGCGTCCCCACCACAGGCGCCGCTACCTGCTGACGGCGATTCCTGTGTGGGGCGGCAAATACTTGACAGCTTTTGTGCATTTCATTTGATTCATTTAGTGGAGAGAGAGAGAGAGAGAGAGAGAGAGAGAGAGAGAGAGAGAGAGAGAAAGAGAGAGAGAGTTAAGATTAAAACAAAAGAAAGAGCACAAAAAAATAAGGTGAAGCTGCAAGAAGCCATCAGGCCTACACGTGGCAGTCCCTGTATGAAACAAACCTACCTATTTATACCTATCCAAGGTACTCAAGATTCAAGGATAGAAAGCACTTAGACTAACACTGACACACAGCACCTTTGATAGTGGAGGTATTAGCCAGGTTACATAACATCACAATAGATAACTAAAGACTCTGAGTTGATAATTACGAAGTCTAACAATAATGCACCGCGGCTTTAATAGTGGAGTTACTAGTTACTATGTTAGGTTAGATCAAGTCAAGACAACCAAAGACTGAGGGTTAAGAAGTGGTAAGCCTAATTCTGATAGTTCCGCAGCTCTAACCTTGAGCGAGACAGGCTTGGTGATGCATTAAGCGGCACAGCGAGCGATGATCTCCTTTACGAGGGAATAAAACCATCAGGCGGGACGTTTGGTGAAAACCTTCATTCCGTAAACAGCAACTCGACGGCTGGCTGTCGGATCAGGGCGGAGGAGTCAACCTCTCGCTGTGACTGTTGTGTTCAGGCTTCACATGGATGTGTTAAGATGTAATGGATATATTTAGCGTATCTCTGTAATTAATATGTTTAGAGCATCCCTGTAGTAGTAGTAGTAGTAGTAGTAGTAGTAGTAGTAGTAGTAGTAGTAGTAGTAGTAGTAGTAATAGTAGTTAATAATAGTAGTAGTAGAAAAAAAAAAAAAAAGAGGAGGAGGAGCAAGACTCATTTACGTTCCTGTTTCGGATTCAAAAGTTATCATTAATTAGCCACTGTAAGAAATGTTTATGCCTGTTACGTATTAATGTTTCAGTACACGTCATGCTATTATCAATATAAAGACATGCCTTAGCAATACTAATTCAAACTCTAAGTTAACACACTGCAACGCTTCACTCTCTTACCACGAGTATTTTCAAAGGCCACAGATATGACTACCATGTTCCCAAGAGTGTTTCTCGTGTCAGTAATGTACCTCGTTGATCTATCACTAGCACTATATAAAACACTCTTAAAAACCAATGTAACTTCACGACGACTATTTTCAAAGACCACAGAGATGAGTACCATGTTCCCAAGAGTTTATCGTGTCAGTAATGCAGAAATCTTGTTAATCTGTCACTCATACCATAAAACACTCTTAAAAACCCACCTAACTTCATGACGACTATTTTCAAAGGCTACAAAGATGATTAGCTGTATTATGAAGCGTTTCTCCTGTTAATGGTGTGGAAATTGTGTTAATATATCACTATAAATATAAAAAAAAACCGTAAAAAAGCTCGTATAAATTCGTCTGTGTAGAGTCCTTTGAAAGTAGTGGAGTTGTGGCGTAGAAGAGTTTGGAAATATATTCCTTAGAGGGAACATCACTGCCATTTAACAATACTCGGGTTATTAACAGTAAATAATGATATCTATCACTGCGCCTGCCACTGACAACTTCACTTCATTTTCAGACTCATGAATGATTGCAAACAATGAATAAACAATAAAGTCAAGTGAAGTTTCGATCTCCACAATAATTACTACATTAAGAACATAAGAACATAAGAAATAAGGGAAGCTGCAAGAAGCGACCAGTCTTACACGTGGCAGTCCCTGTATGAAATATACCTACCTATTTCCATCTATCATCCCCATCCATAAACCCGTCTAATCTTCTCTTAAGGCTCCCTAATGTCCTAGCACTAACAACATGATTACTGAGTCCATTCCACTCATCTACCTCTCTATTTGAGAGCCAATTTCTTCCTATCTCTTTCTTAAACCTAAATTTTTTAAGTTTGAACCCGTTATTTCTTGTTCTGTCCTAGTTTCTGATCCTAAGAATTTTACTTACGTTCTCCCTGTTATAACCCTTATACCACTTAAAGACTTCTATCAGGTCCCCTCTTAACATACGTCTCTCTAAAGAATGTAGATTTAACAGCTTCAATTTCGCCTCGTAAGGAATACTCCTCATCCCCTGTATCCTTTTAGTCATTCTCCTCTGTACTGATTCTAATAGACCTATATCTTTCCTGTAATGTGGGGACCAGAACTGCACAGCGTAGTCTAGATGAGGTCTGACCAGCGCCAAGTATAATTTTAATATTACTTCCAGCCTTCTACTTTTTAACACTCCTAAAAATTAATCCTAGTACCCTATTTGCTCTGTTTCCGGCCTCAATGCATTGTTTTCCTTGACGGAGTTCAGAGCTAACTATAACTCCTAAATTTTTCTCGTACCCTGTACCTACCAGAGTTTGGTTGTTTATTGTGTACCTACTGTGTGGGTTTCCTCTACCTACGCTAAGTACTTTGCATTTGTTGATATTAAGCTGCATTTACCATCTGTCCGTCCGTTCATTCATCCTTCCTAATTCTGCCTGCAAGGGGATGGCATCCGATTCTGACATAATTAATCTACCTATCTTTGTGTTATCCGCAAATTTACTAACATCACTGCTAATTCCACTATCCAAGTCATTGATATATATTTTAGTTAGTACAATTTGCTGGTGTATTTATTATATTTCGTATGATAACGTTGGTATTTACAAATTAAGAAAAAACGTATTTAACTCAAACATTAGAGCAAAGGCAATCATACTCAGAATATGACTGTCACTGGAAGACTTTCTTGCAATAAACAGCAACATAATATCATCAGTACATTTATCACGTTAATCGAGAATAATGCTGGCGAGTGACGAGCCTGTAGCAGTGCTATCAATCCTGGCTTCAACAGTCGTCCTCAGAAGGCCAACACAAATAATAAATAAATAAATAAATAAAATAAATAAATAAATAAAATAAAATAAAATAAAAGTTTCCCGACCCTCCCGGAAGTGAAAAGGTAACAGGAAAAGATTTTAACATTTCCAGTGAACGCACTAATGAATCCCAGCGACTTGCATAACAGATTCGGTGCGATGGGTGGCGGAGGCAGCGAGAACAGGCAACAAGATCCCTTCCTTGAGTCGCCTCTTTCACTGTGACACCACCATTGTGACAGAGCAGAGTTACACTCAGACTTCCCAGCTTTAAGGTGAGATGAAGAGCGTGGCAATCAATGTACGCCCTCCTGCTGGAGACACACGGCTCTGTGATGTGCCTGGCGAAGATGATACTTGTTGGCAAAGTAATACTAGTTAATTCTAGGTAATTATGAGCTTGTCTTTGTGTTGTCTCCTCTACGGTCTGTTATCTTGCTTTTTTTCTAACAGTTTTTTGCCCTTGACCAAAGACATTCTTACATTAAAAAAACGGAAAATCAAAGTAAAGCCTTGGACGGTTAGAAGATTGTCACAAATACCTCCTCTGTAGTGGATCGAAAGACAGCACAGGCATGATAGGACCCCAAAAAAAAAACAAAAAAAAAAATAAATAAATAAATAAAAAATAAATAAATAAACGGACGGGAAAAAAAAAAAATAACGTTTGCATGAACCCAAAAGAAATAAGCTGAACCGAATGAACTCACCAGACAAGTGAACGTCAAGACAAACATAGTAATGAATACACCCAAGGCGGTTCATGGTACGAGCAAAGCGCCTTTCCTGGTGTTCAAGGTCAGAGAGGACAGCGAGGCCTAAGACTTGTCACCAGCTCAGGAAACACGACATCTGGAGCGGCTGGTGAAGATGAAAATTTGGAGATTGAAATTCATGCATACAGAGAATGTGTGTCGTGAAGATTTCCCCTCCTCGCAAGATTCATGTAGTCGATGGAATTAGGTGAGATATGACTGCCTGAATGTGACCAGGTCGCACTCCTGAAGCGGGAATACGGTGAATATGTTTGATATATTTACACTTCAACCTTCCCTCTGGTCTCCTCGATAATTCTCCTATTTGTGTCCCTCGATGCAATGATGATCACCTATAAACACCAAAATGACGCGGGTTATTTTACGTTGGATAGCAAAACGTGGCCATAATGCTACAATACGGTGCATATTCTTGGTACATTCAACCTTCCCTCTCGTCTTCTCTATAATTCTTCTACAGTAACACTTCAATGTCATAATTATCACCTATAAACGCCAAACCGATGTGGGTTACTTTACGATAAAAAGCAAAACGCTGCTATGATACTGGAACACTGTGAAAATACTTCAATCTTCATTCTTTCTTTCTCGATAAAACTCTCGCCCTTCGCTGCCACAACTGTCACCTATAAACAACGAGCGGGTTACTTTACGCTGGGAAGTAAAATAAGTGACCATCGTGAGCATTATGACAAACACTCATCTTCGTTCCTGGAGAAGGTAAGATAAGAGAGCGAGTGAGGAGGTAATTCATAGAAAGAGTGAGACAAAAATGACATACATTGAACTGCCATAAAGAAAGAAAGTAAATAGTGAATGTTGTCTTTACCTGTGCATAGATAAGGTAAGAAAATAAAGAGAAAGGGCTGCATTCACCTGTGCACAGAGAAACTAAGAAGGAAAGACTGGCAGCTCAGTTCATCTGCGCCCTGAGTAAGTATGAGAAGTAATGACAAATACATTCACCTCTGTAAATAGAAACAAAATAATGACGTTAATAGAGAAAGCAAGAAAAAAGACTAGCCCTGCATTTATTTGCCTCTTTGTAAAGAAAATTACAGAGGAAAAAAATTACAGCCATAAGGAAACCACGAAGAAAAATAGAGGAAAATGAATGAGAACCTAATTAACAAACACATCGGCAAAATGAGACGAAAAGCACTTCAAAGGAGCATTTAGAAACCATTATTTTGATTAGGTGGAAGAAGAAGAGACTTGAAAGGTAACAAATGTCGGGTCACAGGGTGCAAACTCCATCAAATTTCCTTCTTGCCGCCTAAACCATCACAGGGGAAGTGGGAGAAAGTACCATCGCCTCTGAGTGTTGGAGTGAGGCAACCTTCAGGCCAAAGACACTTCCGCCATTTTCCACGTGAGATTTCCTGACGTGTTTTTTTAAGTCGATCTCTGTGATATTTGTAGTGTGTGTGTGTGTGTGTGTGTGTGTGGTAGAGAGAGAGAGAGAGAGAGAGAGAGAGAGAGAGAGAGAGAGAGAGAGAGAGAGAGAGAGAGAGAGAGAGAGAGAGAGAGAGAGAGAGAGAGAGAGAGAGAGAGAAATAACCATATAGGGACGGTAAAATAAACAGACATCCAGACATAAAGACAGATATACATAGATACATACATACATACCTATACATACAAACAAACAGACAGACAGACAGACAGAAAGGAAGAAAGAAAAAACAGAAAGACGAACAAGAAGACAGCCACAAGCAGCCTGTAAGGAGCAGGTCTGGGCAGCTTTCCAGCATCACTAAGAAAAAGGAGGGAAGCTTTAACAATAAGAGGATAAACACGTCCGTCGCCTTTCACCAGAACATTAAGTACCAGCCGTGCTCCTCCTCGCCGCGTAGTTCCCGCCACCACATTCTCTGCGCGACAACAAAACCGTGGAAGCTGCACTGACAAGGCTGACAATGATCACAATTTTGTCTCTGGAAATAATTTGTGTTGTGTTGTGCCGTGTGTATTTTTGCCTGTTGTATAGATTTGTATGTGCTGTATATTGTTGCTACTTTTACGCATCTCAGTGCTTCGTGGGCCATCCTGCATGAACGGTTTCCTGTGTCTACCACATATATACTTACAAAGTGTGCAAGTTCTTCCAGCTGTCCGAGAACATCAAGTGGTGCCCAGTATAGTGTAAGTCTCTCCCAGCTCAGCCATCTTAACCAGGTCCATTCTCAAACGATTCAGCCTTCACTAGTTTTAATCTCTATCATGAAAATTACCGGGCGGTTTCGATGTTATTTTCATTATTTTTGTGATAGTGTAACAAGAACTCTTCGTCATCATTTGGAAAACACTCGTGAGAAAGACTTTATTTTTCTCTCCCTTTGACGTTTCGAAAGTTTATGAGATTCCACAGCGTTTGAAAACACGAGCCTTGGTTTTCTCCACACGACCGAGCCACGAAACACTTTTGCGACGCCGAACTTCAGTCATTCCTGCAAACTGTTGTTGACGCACAAACCAAGAAACAAAAATAGAGAGGTTGAGAAACACACACACACACACACACACACACACACACACACACACACAAAACAATGAAACACATGAGACAAGACACAAGCAAGAAAAAAAAACAAGGACGAGGGAAATAGAAAAAAGAGACACAGGAGAAGGAAAGAATGTACGAACGAGAAAAAAAAAAGAGACAAAGGAGATAAACAATAGAAACACGACGCATGAGAGAAAGAAAAAGACAAGGAAAAAAGGAACAAGGAAAAGGAAAGGAAGAAGCAACGGAAGTGAAAAATAGGAACACGAGACAAAAGTGAAGGAAAAGACGAGGAAAGAGGAAACGAAATAAATAAATAAAAAGAACGAGGAAATAAACAGGAAAATGTCAACACAATGTGATGATAGTTTTCCACGTACAAGAAAGTATCAGTGGTTGTTGTTGTTTATCGTGAGACAAAGACAAAGGTGCGAAATGTTGTCAGCGTTAATTAATTACTATGAGGAATGAAAGGGATTGTGTGACTTGCTTTTATGTTCACTCCATTATAGACGACCCTTTGTGTCCCTTCCTTCTGAGCCCCGCCACAAGACACACTCAGCTGGTAATAATGAGACGACAGTGTGTGTGTGTGTGTGTGTGTGTGTGTGTGTGTGTGTGTGTGTGTGTGTGTGTGTGTGTGTGTGTGATACTGGTTCGTATTCTGAAACACTTCCTTCTCTCACGCAGAATATTTTCAAAGGGCACAGAGATAAACAGTCGTGTTCTAACTGGTGGCTTCTTCAGTGAATGGCCAGAATTCTTGTTAAATTATCAATGCAGTCATAGAAACATCCTTGATAACCACCTTGCCTGTCAGTACAGCTTGATACAGCTTGATAAAAAAAAAAGTCGAGAAGAAACGAGGTCCATTACCGTACCACGAATCAGGCACTGTTAGGTATACTACTACTACTACTACTACTACTACTACTACTACTACTACTACTACTACTACTACTATTACTACTACTACAGTTATCATTATTAGAGACAAGTGTCATGAAGCAAGCTTTTTTAATTATTTTCGTTCTTGGTTTCTTTAGGGGAACAATAAATGTAACTCGCCTCAAAAGACACACACACACACACACACACACACACACACACTCTCTCTCTCTCTCTCTCTCCATCCCCAACCTGTCTGAGTGTCTGATCACAATGATTCCTGTGACTACTATCACGCTCCACGGCGGGGATGAGATGTGGCAATCACGATCATGCGAGAAACGCGAGGCCCACCTTGGCCAGACATGAGTGTTCGGTTGTGTCATCCAAACACTCAGGTAGACCGATTCCTTAGAGGTGACCAGACGCCGCGGGGTCATCTCTCATCTACATAAAAAAAATCCATTGTCTGCAAACTCTCTACAGGTACTGATTAGGAAGAAGAAACCAACAAGAATTTAACTATTCCTTACCAGCGTCATCCTTCTTCTTACGCCACATTAAATACAAATATTAAGTTCTCTTTGTTTGATTTTAATGCTGCTTGCTAAGAATATTAAACTTTTAAAATATCAACAGATTTTCTTAAAGCATCTACCCACAAGCATATCCTGAGCACAGAACACGGAATGCTCCTCAGACGTTGTTAACCTCAATGCAGCTTGATTGAGACTGCTACTTATAAGATATCAATAGATCTTCTCAATGCATCTGTCCCCACGCCAGTCCTGGGAGCTGACAATGGAATACTCCTCAGACTGGAGCACGTCCTTGGTGGTGAATGCTGACGGCGACCCTTGAGCCAGATGATCAAGGCATTTGCTGCGAGAGCTTAACATGCCCTTCCTTTGAACCATCTGACCGAGTCAGCGGCTTAACGCCGTCTGTTTTCACGGTGTATATAATACGTAACAACAGAGGAGCTCGAAATAGAAGGGTGGGCTAAAGCAAAAAAATTGGTAGTGACCTAAAATTAGCCCTGTATTCTGATCCCGAAAATAGCAGCTTAGGGTTTTCCCGCAATTCTAATTCCTCTAATATACTGTAAAGTACAAAAAATAATAAATAAAAAATATATAAATTCTCAAGTTTTGCAAGGAGGTTGTAAGAACACCAGGGGACTTTGGCCTCAAGGAAAATGAAACACACAAAAGGGAGTGCGACATGCCGGCTTCTGAACACTATACCACTGCAAATCTCCGCATTCCTTTCCGACAGGTAACTTGATCTAGACAGCTACAGACCAGACGGCAACACTCAGAAAACACTCCAACACCAAATGCGGCTTGTCACCACCACACACTTCCGCTGCCTCACAAAATCATCTCCCTCAGCAACTTAATTGATGCGCCTCGTCCACACATGTCTGGGACACGCCCCACCCAGCTCGTGTGAAATGACTAAAGAGTTATAATAGTTGGGAATGAACGGCAGCACCCACTCACTTCCTGCAGACTATTTCACAAGCGCGATAAGACTGACCACTGATTCCTCACTACCAGATGTTTGAGACGCAGTCATGCATTCCTAATTTTTTTTTTTTTTCTCTCTCTTTTAAGGATTATTTTCAGAGGCTACTGAGAATATTAGTTTTTTTTTTTTTTTCTGTTCTGTTGATGGTGTACAGCTCTTGTTCACCAATGACAATGATCTGGAAGACATCTCTTGTAACTCTATCGGTTTCCACTGAAGTCAATTAAAACCAGGTGAAACAAGACGCCGAGACGAGGGCGCGACCACACAAAACCCGCCAAGGAAGACGCGGCATTCCAGCTTTTTCTTGGCCCATTCCACCAAGGCAGTAATTACAAACATTAATTGAACCCACCAAACTCATGAACATTTATCATTTGGGTGAAGGAAATTACAGAGACCCCACGGAAGAAGAAGGCAGGTTTCCATTCCCGCGGCTGCGTCCCTCACGCCAGCGAAGCATCACGATTACTGCACATGCTCAATAAAAAAAATAAATAATAATAATAATAATAATAATAATAATAATAATAATAATAATAATAATAATAAATAAATAAATAAATAAATAAAAAATAGCTGCACATTGTATCTTGGGTAATTCCTGCGCTTTCCTTCCTTGGCTTCTGAGCAAGATGCCTAGATAAGTCAGTAATATTTTTGTTTGGAATAATTTCGCTACCTTCTGGCGCTCATTTACCAAAACCTTTAATTGTGGGTGCGCAATAAAGGTACTGCATTATACTATATATATATATATATATATATATATATATATATATATATATATATATATATATATATATATATATATATATATATATATATATATATATATATATATATATATCCACCTAAGCTTCCTTCACATATTGCTCACTTCGCGCTAAGGTTGCAGCTCAAATACAAATAATCTCGTTTCGGTAATAGGCGTCAAGTATGAAGAGGGGAGCATAACGCGCGTGTATTGTATTTCATTAGTAGCTTAATAGCGGGATTCAAAACCATCTTGCGGAGACTCCGCTCGTATTGAGGTCAAGCAGCGTACTTACCATCACCATCATCAGTAGTAGTAGTAGTAGTAGTAGTAGTAGTAATAGTAGTAATATTATTATTATTATTATTATTATTAGTAGTAGTAGTAGTAGTAGTAGTAGTAGTAGTAGTAGTAGTAGTAGTAGTAGTAGTAGTAGTAGTAGTAGTAGTTGTTGTTGTTGTTGTTGTTGTTGTTGTTGTTGTTGTTGTAGTGAGTTTTTGTATGTAATATTTAGTAGTTTAAAACTAATATAACAGACCATTGATGAAAGGATATTTGTTTCTATTAAGTTTAATTCTCAGCATGTAATATTAAACAATTTAGAAAATTAGGATTTAGCAGTGAGTTAAAGGCTAATTAATATTGTGGCAGCAGTTGCGGTTATACTCTAAGGTTGAATGACAATATATTGTTTATTGTTAAATGAACATATATTTTTTTTAAGATAACCTGAAAAAAAAAAAAAAAGTGCGCAAAGGTTGTTTCTTGCCTCTTTATCAAAACAGTCTAGTTCACGATATTTAGAGTCTAGCCTACTCACTGACAAAAATGTTAAATAGCCGCGGTATCTTCACCGTGCAAAGTAGTAGTAGTAGTAGTAGTAGTAGTAGTAGTAGACAATAGAAGGAAGAAAACTTTCGAGAATTTTTTTTTTTTGTTCTTTTCTCTCTCTCTCTCTCTCTCTCTCTCTCTCTCTCTCTCTCTCTCTCTCTCTCTCTCTCTCTCTCTCGTCGTGTATATATTTTTGCTGTTCTTATTCTTTAGTATCTTCTATTCATGGTAACCCTTTTACTTCCAGCACGTCGTAACGCTCAGCACAAAAGCATCATTAATCCATTACCTCTCCCTTCCCACCCACTCACTTCACTCAAACAACAACCACCAAGTCACGGACATGCTGAGCTTCGACTAATTATTCCGACCTCTCGCTTCCTAGAAAATAAATCTACAGTGTGAATTTTCTGGTAACAAGCTTTTCTCTTTGCTCTTAATTCTCAATGAGTGTTTTGCTCCTCGCCTGCCCATGACCTTGTAATGAATGCAGGTGAGGCAGGAATGTTTAGAGACGTCGCAGTGAGCGTTTTGATACCAGATAGCGCCAGAATTTTTAATTCTCGCCGGAAAATAAATACTTTTTGGGGCAAGGTTTTACAAGCTTACAAAGGTGTATCGTTGCACAGTAATGCGTCTGAATTTTAAGTCAATTAATTTCGTGATAACTGACAGCACATGACATTGTTTGAGCCTCTATTCATAATTTCAGATGATATTCTTAAAAGAGCCTATAAGTGTATCAAGGCAGGCAATCTGTAATTTTCTACTGACCTCAATGGAAGTATACTAATATATACTTGCATTTTCATGTACTAAACAACAGGCAAATCCATTTAATGTAAAGAAAATATAATTTTGTATCAGAGACTTTATTTTTGCGGTACGATCACTATCCTCGGGTACTTGGGCAGCGAGCAAACCAAAACACAGGACCACGCTTACTGGACTACCCTGCACAATGGATACATCACCGCCACAATCATGGACTACAGCGGAATTAAGAAAATTACTGAAAGAACGAGCTATACCCTATTCTGGATATAGTAAAGCAAAGTAAAGGCCTTTGTATCGGCAGAACTGAGAGGCTATTCTTTACACTTTACACTCCTTCCTAATGGCGCGCGGCGCTTTCTTTAACTGAAGAATCATGATCAAGATAAGTACGTCGTACGTCCGCCAGCGGTGCTGTTCTTTTTTTTTTATTTCACTGATTACTTTCATATACAGGACGTGTCAGTGATATCTGATATTTTTCAACATTCCCAGATAAAATGCACAAGCCGAAATCAACATCCTTTTATTTTTACTGTTCATACTTAAAAAAAAAAAAAAATCATTACCTATTTTTAGTTTTATCTTATAATTCAATTAACAAAGCCTTATCATACACCAGTAAGTATGAATATTAATATTAAGGGTTATGTTTTTAATTTTAGATACACTTGTGCAGCAATTCATGCTGTACTTTTCCTGTACATCGATTTCAAATTTAGCTAAGACACCCCTTTGCCCCACGAAATCGGAGACAATTAAAAATGCTGGCGCTGATAGGTATCTACCAGCCTCACTGCCACGTCTCTATCTGCATGGATATCTGCATGGAAATGAAATCCACGTGAGAATCGGGTGACTTTAATTTTCAGAGCCATTAATCAAGATAGGGTTAAAGCTTGATGGAGAGAGAGAGAGAGAGAGAGAGAGAGAGAGAGAGAGAGAGAGAGAGAGAGAGAGAGAGAGAGAGAGAGAGAGAGAGAGAGAGAGAGATTTAAATCATCCTTTTATGAGGCGAAGAGACACAAGCCTTTGTTTTTCCTTACTTGATATAGAAATAACGTTCCTGAGAGCGAGAGAGAGAGAGAGAGAGAGAGAGAGAGAGAGAGAGAGAGAGAGAGAGAGAGAGAGAGAGAGAGAGTCTGCTAAGTTCCTGGTAAGTTGAGTATTGTTGTTACTCTTATTAGTATCATAATAATCACTGAAATGACAAATACAAGAATAATAATCATTATCATAACGTGCATCATTCTTTTTCATGCCTGCAATTCATGAGGCACACACACACACACACACACACACACACACACACACACACACACACACACACACACACACCCTCCCCTGGACCCCCACCCTCTCCCCTTCCATTCCTCCACCCGCCGTTCCTCCTCCTGGTCGGAAGCTTTCATCCTGCTAAGTAAATCCCCTATAAAGGACAAATATTAGCTTGAGAAGTCTTTGCTTATAATTAGTATCGTCAAGTATGATGACAAAGAAAACAAATAATTTGGTTCAATACATCGGCAGTTCAATGACCGATATAGTTCTTGCTTTAGCTAAAATAAAAGAAA